>NC_051058.1:430580-545580 GCF_904848185.1 Acanthopagrus latus | reverse complement strand
AACATTTTATGTATGAGGCTGAACAAAGTGAAGTTAAAGACGGTGCGGAGATGAGGACGCTTTTAAACCTGGCACAGGGATGTATGTTGGTGGAAATGGGAGAAAGTACCGACTTCTTTCAATGCTTATACGTCAAGTGAAAATGCAAGGAGTGTTTCTATTCCCGTACAATACAACATTCCACCTGTTGACAATGTGTGCAGTTTGCACCTTCAAATCACACCTGAAATCACGGTATCTTCTAGGGCTGCACAATTTATCACAAATATCAATAATTACAATTATGTTCAAATGTGTCACCAAACTGTTTTGATGAAGTTTTTTACTGCTGCAGAGAAATTCTGGCCTACAAAGCTTCTCCTCTGGATGTAATAAAACATGTTTGTTTGGCAGAGACCAGGAAAAATGCCACATCATCATGAGTTACTTGTTTTTTTTTCAAAGACAATGAAAATTCTGATGTAAAATGTTATCATCCATAATAATGAAATCGCAATCACAATATCTGACAAAAATAATTGCCATATCACTTTTTGACCATATCATTTTCTTCACACACAAAGCGGCCTGTTCCAGTTCAGAATTCTTACACTGATTATTCTTTAGCAGTCAGCTGTGTGTTGTCATACTGAAACCCCCATATTTCCTCTTCTATATTCAATCTAAATAGCTCCAGCTTGACTTCTCAACAAGTGAAAAATACACCTCACGTTTATTCCACTATCACTATTAAAGTTTCCACTCTCACAACATTATATTTCACTTCCAATTCCAAAAGAGTTTGTTGTCCTCAGGTCCCAAACAATTACTGAGGGTTTTGAAGGAAAAGTTGATGTCACAGAGCATTAAAGTCCATAGGTTTTAGGCTGAGAAAAGATTCATAATGTCTTTTAAGTCACCAAACTAATCTAACTCACTAAAAGTCCCTTTTACGCAGAGATCCCACAATACTGCCATGAATTGGACCCATCAGTGCTATGGTGGTGGCATTCTAGATAACATGTTGGTGTTCCTGAAGCAAGAGGATTGATTTCTAACACATCAGCACTTGTAACAGTGTCCCGTCATACCGGCTCACCCTTCAAATACAAACTCTGTTACTACCTCCACTGCCAGCTTGAAGGCGGAACAACAATGCCCCCCTATTATGTTTTTGTATGTTTTATACAGAATGGCAAGTTGGAATAACAGCACAACATGACCGCCATTAAAAGGCCGTGTAAACAGGACTACAGACAGCCAGGACACAGAGAGGGGAGAAGACTGGCTCTGTTATGGATGCTCACTAGGGTGCAAGTAATGTGAAGGAGAGAGAGAGAGAGAATAAGGGAGCAGATGAGCTGAAGTAATACCCAGTGACAGCATGAAGAGACATCCCCTCTTCTACAAGGTCATCTCCTTCTCCCTCTTTCTCTCCAGAGAGTGGCTGTGGCTCAGGATGTAGAGCAGGCCGTCCACTCATCAGAGGGTTGGTGGTTCTATCCCCAGCATTGGCTGAATGTTGAACTATCCTTGGCAGAAACACAACCTTTGCTGACAGTCTGTGAATGGTTTCGGTCAGAAAGTGCTTGCCCTGGCAAGGCAGCCTCAGCCATCAGCGTATAATCGTAGCAGGTGTTGTAAGGCCCTTTGCTGGATGTCATATCAATTGTAGTTTTGACAATTTTCAAGGACTAATGCATGGATCTTGATGTAATAAATCAGGTGTATTTAAGTGAGTAGAAACACAAGATATCGCCATGCCAGTTTTTTTCAATTATTGTGCTGCTTTATTGAAAAGCTCTATATAAATGCATTTCCTGTTATCATTTCTTATCTATGCCAAACTTACAAGTGAACCAAAGCTGACAGACACAACAAGAAGTTTAGAAAATGTGGAGATGTGTAATGGATGTGTGGGAGTGGGGGAAAAGTAGGCAAAATGAAGGAAAAAACCTGGCAGACAGAGAAAAAAATGGAGAGCAAGCAGGGGAAAAAGAAGGAAAGAAAACAGCCTTGAGCACAGTGATGTGACCCAGCTCCCCCCTCCTTTATTCCTCCTTTATCTCCTCCATACGAAGGATGTGTGGGCCCAGGAGAGTGGAGGGAGCGAGAGGTGAGAGGAAGAGAGGAAGAGAGGGAAGGAAAAGGCACATTCAAAAATAGCGCAGTGTTGTTGTTGTCGATGCATTACGAGGAAAATACTCACTCCAACACTTCCTTCTAAACCACTGATTTCAGCCTGTTTCATCTTTAATGTGTTTCCACATTTTTGCACGGTCTGCACAGTTTTAGCACTGCAGATATACTTACTGAGCCACCACAGGTTATCAGTCAATGAATTTAAAGTACCAATTAAATTAAACAAAGTGAAGAGATGTGAAGAGGATTCGGAGGTTTAAAATAAAAATTTTGCTCAATAAAATGAATAGAAAGTCATCTTTTTGAAATGTCAGTAAATGTGTATATTGTATCAATGTTACTTGGATGGTCCACAATATTTTCAGTGCAGACCCGGAAGGGGTCTTGATACTTTAGGGGTTCCCTTGGTTCCTACTGAAGACCTACATCTGAGGAAGCTGCCCAAAGATAAGAAATGCTTTCAGAATGCTCTTTAGGCGTCTGGTCTCTGTAGTTTTAAACCAATGTAAATCACACTGAAGTTAAAGGGATAGTTCGGGTTTTTTGAAGTGGGGTCATGTGAAGTGCATATCTATAGTCGATCTGTTCCGTAATCACCGATCAGCACAGCCTCAGTTTGGAGAAGTAGAGAGCCGCTCCAGCCCAGATTCTCAGCTTTGTACTGCAGTGAATGGGGTCCAGAGAAAAAGCGAAATAAACCACCTAAAAACTAGGCTCACCCTAAAAAATCTATAACAGTTCAAGTGCACGTTGTATAGGGAAAATTCACACAGCTTTATTTCATCGTCAGACCTGCCTTTCTTTTGGATTTACATTTTTGTCAACAGTAGAACCCCCGTATCCCTACACAGTAGTGCTAATGCATAGGGATACGGAGGTTCGACGGTCTGTTAAGTTTCGTTTTTATTGAATGTAAACCTCTCGTCCAGCAGCTGGGCCTCACTTTATATTTCGGCGCTCGCAGATCGCCTGTTGCCTAACTGCACTTAGAGATACGGAGGTTCTACGGTTGAGAAAATGTAGTGCCAAAAGAAAGGTCGGTCTGACGGCGACGTAAAGCGGTGTGAATTTTCCCTATACAACGTACACTTGAACTGTAAGGTGAGCCTTGTTTTAGGTGGTTTATTTCGCTTTTTCTCTGGACCCCATTCACTACAGTACAAAGCTGAGCATCTGGACTGGAACGGCTCTCTACTTCTCAAAACTGAGGCTGTGCTGATCGGTGATTACGGTAGGGAACAGATCGACTATAGATATGTACTTCATATGACCTCACTTCAAAAAACCCGGTCTATCCCTTTAATGGTGCATTTGTTGGGGACTACCTTTAGCAGCAGGCGTGTTCATGGTAATGAGGAAAGATGTCACCCAGTGAAAAAGTGAGGAGCATTGATGTGTTTCTAAATTAAGCTTGATGATACAGAAGAGTAAGACACACATAGGATACGTTAATGTATGTATAGAGATGTGCACTTTAACACATTTGCAAACAAAACTGAATGAAAAAGATGATGTGGAAAGCCGCCCACATTCTTATAATCCTCTGATTCCTACATACTGGACTTGACTGACTGACTTGTGGACTGAGATTACAACCAAATCCAATTTGTTTCTCAGGTCCAGCCTTTAGAGCTGCCCTGTCCATCATTTGGAAGTGAACAGGTCAGATTTGCTTGTTCAGTCATTAATAAACCTGTTAATCAGCTCTCTCTGCTGTGGAAACAACATACGTGCACTGTGAACGCAGTGCTGCTTGTCCACGCTACAGTCACTGCAGAATAACAGTGACATTGGTGTATGTCTTGTTGCACACATTTGCACCTTACTGCTTCTTTTTGCACTTCTGGTTAGATGCTAACTGCATTTCGTTGTCTCTATACTTGTACTGTGCACAATGACAATAAAGTTGAATCTAATTAAATCTAATCTAATGATGTTAGTAGACAATCTATTGTATGACTCTTTATATTCTATGTGCTCTCAGATCTCAGAATAGCGTCACAAGTCAATTTCTGTCTCTGCTCTTTCGGCAGACCCGATAACACTTTCTGAATCCCTTTTAGAAATGCCAACTAACCAAAATCAACTGTCAGAAGTAAAACATTTCTGATTATCTAATACAAGTCAAGACAACATGTGACAAGCAAAAATGTCATTCACTGCTCCCAACTTCCTCTTTGCTTCTTGTCGCTGTTTTATATAAAATGAAATGTCCTTTAGGACATAACACAACCTATTTATGATCCGATGAGCTGCCAGTATGAACAGCATTAGTCAGATTAGAAGCTGGAGTGACAACATTCAATCACATTGTAGTGAAAAGCAGAATCCAATAAAGAGCCATAAACCCTCTCTGAAATATGGAATACTGTAGAGAATACAGACTGACTTGTGATGCAGACAGAATGACACAGTGTTGAATATTCAGCCGAAGGCGAGAACACAAACTGGAAGAAAAACAAGGCATGCTTTTCTTTTCTCTCAGCCACTTTTTCTTCCTCTCTGCATTTTCCTTCCTCCCTCCTGTCTCACTCCATCCCTCCTGATAATGCAGCTCTAATAATAGCCAAGTTGAATCAAGACAATCGTTTGGTGGAATCTAGGGCAGCCAATGCAGAGGCAGTATGGGAAAATCCCTCCTGTCTTCTCCAGCATGCCTGCCTGCCTGTCGACTGTGCAGACATATGTGTGTGTTACCATTCAAACCATCCCACATAGGAACACAAAGACATAGGATTGGGGACTTTTCACACAATACCTACTGCGTCTACTGCTGGATGTGTTTTTAACAGAACATTATGAAACTGTGCAAACAGCCTCTTCACTGTTACACTGCATCTGCCAGTAGGAGCCCCAAGTTTCTTAATAGTTCTTCATAGAAAAAAAAAAAAAGAAAAAGAAACATAACCAGGTAAAATCACTCGAAAATGCCCATAAACAAAATATTTTCATCATAAATTAAACTACTGCAACACCTAATATTCAGTCTTTGTATGCAGAATAATGGTAGTAACATAAGACAAAGAGTGGTGGAATAGATTAAAACTGCACAGCATGGTTTCTACATTCCTACTAGGATTATTTTGGGACATACTTTACAATTTTCTGTGAGCCACAATTAGTGAGAATGATCATAACTGAAAAACTACATGAACATGGGTTTAGTAGATAAGAATGGGGTGTAAAGGGCAACTGCTTCATACAGTCCTGGTCAAACGTTTACATCCATGTAAATACAAACATGTATATCAGTTCCAATGATTCCCACAACTCTCATTTCAGTGTGATGGAATGAGAGAAACACATGCTTTGTTACTAAATGCCCCTGGAAACAAGAAAGCTACTTCTCTTATTCAACATAGGCTCAGATTAGTGCCACATTAAAATACTGTCGAGCAACAGGGATTTCACCAATGTCTCTCACACACAGACACACACACATGCGCGCGCGCACGCACACACACACACACACACACACACACACACACACACACACACACACACACACACACACACCAAGGCTAGTCAGATTACCATCATGTGAACACTCTGTGGTGTTGTGTAAGGCCAACAGGAGAAACAGGGCTGGCTTCTACTACTGATTCATGTGACTTCACTGTGTGTGTGTGTGTGTGTGTGTGTGTGTGTGTGTGTGTGTGTGTGTGTGTGTGTGTGTGTGTGTGTGTGTGTGTGTGTGTGCGTACGCGTGTGCACACGTGTATGTGTGCACGTGTGAACATGTACGTGTAGGGTAGACAGAGTGAATGAGGGAGACAGAAGAAGGAAAAAATCTGCATGTGTTTCTAAGACAGAGAGCATAGACAGAGGAGAGGCCTCTGGGCAGCAAGTTTCCACACACACACATACACATACGTGTGTGTTGCAGAAGACGAATGGTCTCTGACATCTCAGGCTATTACAAAGAACTGCCTGGTACAAGAGAGAGGAGACAAGGAGAGGAAGAGGAGGGGGGAGTGTGAGTGGGGGAGGAGTTTGTTGATGACCTTAGTGTCATATATGTACAGTTAAACCTCCATCAGCATAGAAGTGATGTGGTGTGGTTGATACTGCCAAACAGATGTGTACAGACAGGTGCAGACTGGATCAGTAGGAGTTCTGTTGATACTACTTTTTTGGACTCTCTGGATTTTCTACTGGTTGAGAGAGGAATTACTAGCCCCTTTCAGATAGAAAAGGCAGCACATTTGTTGCAAGGTAAAGGCAGCACTCTGCTGCCCTGTCTATCTAACAGGGAGGGTTAATATTCCTTCTTTCCCAAAAAGCCGCCACTGGGGTAGGCGTAAACATGTTATGTGACATGAAGCACCAAGTTGGGCGTGAACAGTGATGTACAACATATGCATTGGAAGAAATGTGGCGACACTTGACAGATTTACTTAATTATAGACCTGTGGCCCATATTCTCGCCTCCTCAGTCAAACAGACACTGATGTTAAACCCCCGATATTAAAGGAAGCGTGCAGCAGAGCGCCTCGCGTTAGCTGCCTCTAGCAACAGACAGCTAACAGGAAGCAGGTCGAATTTGTCTTCAAAAAAGCTTAGAACTGGGTTCCTGGTGAGGGGCTTTTAATTTGAAAGTAGCGACCATTAGTAGCTTGCCGCTACAACAACAAGCTAACAGCTACAGAGACCAAGGAGACGCTAGCCTCTCCCAGATCTCAGCGGCTTTCCAGCTGCTCAACTTGACTGCTATCCTAACCATCTTCACCATAACATAACACCAGAGCACTACTGCTTACCCTCACCATGCCTGTTTAGAGGCACAACAATGACAAGGGTCCGGTCTGAAACAGTGTTGCACAGTGCTGCTAGCATTCCGAACATTGTGTAATCAAATACACCGCTATGGCTGTATATCAAAAATTCATATCATAATGAAAATATACACCGGTATTCGGTATGAACCGGTATACCACCCAGCACTACATCATAGCTTGTTGTAGTATAGTGGCCATGCATCACAACAAATTAGAGGTACACAGATGTCTGCTAGGCACCTCCGCATACACTACAGTATCTGACAACCAAATTTAAATCATGCGTTCCCCAGTGGACCCTCACAAAATTGTTAAGTATAATTTCTGCTTTTAACAGCATGACAATCCTTTATTTGCTTCTCTCTCTGTGGTAATGTAGTTCCTCCACACTTTGCAGCGCTGAAATATGCCCAAAAAGCCCAAATGAACAGTAATCTGTTACACATCCAGTTGGTTAAACAGATTAATAGACAGACCTGTAACTGGTGATGCTTATTGCTTTTTTATTATGTTATGTCCTACATAAATACCAACCTTCAACCAAAACCACAACCAATCATTTCTGCAATGCCAAATGCAGTTTAACCTACAATAGTCATCAACCTACAATAAATCCTAACACCAACCATGGAGAACGATGATATGTGAATCACTCATTAAAGTGGAACGGGTCCTATAGATTAGATTAATGTGACAAACTAGACAACCAGAGTTCTTCCTGTTTGTTTACATACTGTGTTTCACCGAGTTTAGACCTGGCATTAAATGCATCTCAGGGGATCTGATTACAAGTTGACAATACCTTTTAAACAAAGAAAGAAATAGCTAGATCTATTCCATGTAAAGCTGAGATTCAAGAAAGGCCAAAATAAATAAGCATTTGTCGTAGACAGCATTTCAAAAAGTTTACAGAGTCTCTCCTGACCTATCAACTCACAACACTGAGTGAAGTCTGAAGGCAGTCTGGTGACTGTCTCCACAAGCAACAAAGACATGGCTTAGATTGGTATCTGTTTAATGCATTTGTAAAATTTGACATGATTAATGTTAGAGGAACTGAGAAAACATCCAAATAATTTGGGATTTGTATCGTGCTCTACAAGAATTTTTCAATCTTATGAAATCTTTTTTTCTAAAAGCCAAATGTTAGAAAAGTGCAGATCAGTCTCAGGCAACACACACACATGCACACACACACACACACACACACACACACACATCAAGGCAGGAGTAGAACAACTTCTTTCCAGAGGCGGTTATTCTTGTGGTGTTAATTACCATGAATGAACTGGCTCAGGACACACACACACAAACACACAGTGCCTCCTGTTTCATAGCACTAAAAACATGAGTAGAGACACTTGGCAAAATTGGATTGTCTGTTACTACTACTAGGGATGTAACGATACACTCAACTCACGATTCGATACGGTTCACGATTTTTTGTTCACGATACTATTTTCTCACGATTTTATTTTATTTTTAATCAAAGTGAGCTACAGACAAATTATGACCAAATAAAATGATCTTTTATTCTTAGGAGAAAAAAAATCTTAGAGGTGCTTTCTTTACAGGAACTCAGTAAAACAGTTTGTGTCCTCTTATAAAAAGTGCAACTTAAATGGTCACCTTAAACAACAAAATATGAAAAATATGAACTGAAGTAGTTATTAACTTAAATAACAAAGAAAAACTGGATTTTTAAAAACAAATCCACATCAAAATAATATCAAAACATAAAATCTCTATCAATAAAGTAAGACTGGCTTGTGTAGCTTGAAACTTTCAGGTTTCTCTTGAGGAAAATCAACATGTCAACATTCTAAATATAATATTATATCTCTCTCTCTCTATATATATATATATATATATACATATATACATATATACATATATATATATATATGAATATATATATATATATATATATATATATATATATATATATATATATATATATATATATATATATAAATATATATATATATATATATATATATATATATATATATATATATATATATATATATATATATATATATATATATTTAGAATATTATATTTAGAATGTTGGCTCTATCTTGGTTCCAGCGTATTCCTCAACAGCCGAAAGCCCTCAACGACGGTAATTTCTTGCGCTCTTGCGTTGTTATGGGGGAGAGGTGGTTTGCCCCTTTGCCAATTTTATTAATTTTAGCTCAGGAGGTGGCGTAACGTTACTTTGTTTCTCACTGTGGTGGCGGCTTATATGCTACTGCATGTTGCTCATGTTTCCGGTATATGTTAGCAGTCTCTTGCAATATTTACAACCTGTTTTGGTTTTGTCTGTCCGTTTCTCACTGGTTGTATTTGTGTATATGGGGAATCCAAAATGCCGCCACAGGTGATTTAAAACCGCGATTCATTTTTTCTGTCAACCGGCGCAAATCGTCACGCATTTTTACCGATTCTTAATCGCGTCACGATGCATTGTTACATCCCTAACTACTACCTTTCATCCTCTTCTCCTTTCCCTTCTTTACCTTACTGGCCTTTTCTCCTTTCTCTGTGTCTTCACCGTGCAGAGGAAGACACTGTTCAGATACACTAGCCAGTTATTACTGCTGTCAGAAATACAATACAACTGAGTAAGGAGGCTGTCTTTATATAAATAATAGCGCTAGAATTAAGTCATAAAAGGCCAGTAGACTGCCAACAAAATTGAGTTGTAGTTTATGATACAATATCAACATAACAACTATAAAGATAAAAGTTTAGTACTTGTGATCAGAAGGTTATACTACACACACTCAGTGCGTTTACATGACACACAAGAAAACCGAATTACTGCGCTGAATGAATGAGACAGCAACCTCTGATCCCCGAGCAGCCCCTGTTCCCTCTACCAGCCTTACCTTCAGCAGACAATCAATGTCAGCAGCAAACGAGATGAATCAGTAATAGTGACTGTTTTCTACATCTATGTTATATTGTTTTAAACTTAATACAGTCTTTAAAAAGAACAAATCACCAAAACATTCAGTCTTTCTTTAAACCCCTTTGAAGCCAAAATCTTCACTGTAGCTGCAAAGCTAAACGCACCTCAATATCAATAGTCAGTGCGTTTACATGAAACTTGAGAAAACCAAATTACTGGGTTAGTCTGACTATGATCGGACTTTTAAGATGCATGTATACACCTTAGTCTGGCTCAAATCGGACCGGATTGGATTGATACACCTAGATTATTCGATTGATAGTCGCATTACTCTTGCATGTATATGCGCCATCAGATCAGATCGGATTTTTGCGTTCTGCGCAGGCTCGAGATTTTTTCTTACCAGGACCATGAGCTGGAATTACAGCAGGGGCAGCTTTCTTCCGAAATAACCGCAAGCAAGAGCGCAATTGTGCATGTAGTTTGTGTAATTATCATGTACACCATATACAAAATGTACAAAGATGTAGTTTCTCCTCGTTCTTCGTACGCCATCTTTCTTGAATGCAAAGGCAGCTGATGACATAAAGAGGTAAGCTGGAGGTGGCTCTCCATTACCGCTAGTTGAAATGGGTACAGCGCCACCTAGCGTACCGGGCTATGACATGCTTTGGCCAGTAATTCAATTTTCTCACCAGCATGTATACTTGGACAATTGCAGTTGTCTGATCGAGCAGTATAGTCGAACTATGGCTGTAATCCAATTAAGATGTGCATTTAAACGCACTGACTGTCATCTGATTACAAGTGAACAGACTCCATACAAACTGAGCTAACAACTCCATTCACTGAGGATGGCAGTGACAAGAAGTCAATGAAATTCCAGAAAAAGAGACTGAGTGGATTTGAGGAAAGATTATTTTGGACAAAACACTCACAAGGTCAATAATGGTCTATCAGAACTTAGATGCTCCTTTTCCATTCAATCTTACCAACTATGGGAAGATAAGTTCCACTTTCTAGTTGGTTCCAGGGCTTTCAATCATATCACATGGTCTGTATCAACAGATGGAGTTTTCTCAGTTTTCAAGGAATTCCTAAAAAAGTCCTCATTCCATAGAAATTCCCATGCCAACTAGACAGTATTTCCACCGATGAAGACTGTGTGATTAGCTAAAGGCTCCTGAACTTTCTTGTAAGTGGACTTTTAAGTAACTGTTAAGTAACAGTTAACTGTTGACTGTTAAGATGACTGTTAAGTAACTTGTTTTGTCTTCAACTCAGTCATGCACAGAATACTGTAAAGTGTGTGCAGCAAGGATTTCTAATAGATATCTTTGGGCCTTTTGTCTGTATGTTGATACTGGCAGGAAAATCAAAGACAGAAGAGCAGAGATAAGGCAAGTGGTATCAGGGCGAGGATTTCAGCAGGAGATTGCAGCTATTGTACATCATTTAAATGGTTCCAGCAAATCTAGCACTTATAATGTGGGAAATTCCTGCACACATTTTCAAGTTCAACCAACCAGGTTGGAAGCATCTTATCAAATGGACCGACTTCTGCCCTGGACAACACATTTAGGGCACTTTCTTTCCTCGCCCTACGAGGCTACTTGCTATCTCTCCTATTGCACTCTCTCCCCCTAGCATATACAGACAGCTTACAAATATATCAACTTGAGAGCATATAAACATGGGCCACTGGTTAAAATGTAAATCTACATCATCTGAAGTGGAACCCGTCCAAAAAACAACACTGGAGCCCAAAACGAGTAGCACCAGTCATTTAAATGTTACCAACATTAATCTGCAGGATCAGGGTAGCAGACAGGTAGCAGTGATAATACCAAGGTGAAGCAACAGTCCAAGACACATTTCAGGCGTACAGGCTCAGAATGTGGCTCAGAGAGGTTTTTAAACCAGCAGACACTGAAAAACATCAGCTATCTAAGATCATCAATTTTTTTTTTAGGAAGACATAGTACACGGAAAGAATTGAGCTTGGATTAAAGAGAGTTACCAAAGACCAACTTGGGATGCCGATACAGCTCAATCACTAAGAGTAGAGAGGAAGAAAGACAAAAAGAAAAATACAGCAATGTACTGGACGTATTTCAGAGAATCAAAGAGATGAAATGTAATCTGATGTAAGACCTACAGGACAGGGTAAAATCCCCAGAAGTGTATATATCTTCCTTGTGTGACGCTTTCAGGGAAAAGAGATATAGTACACATAATCATTAGGTTACCAAATTTCATATTATGTTCATTTCAATCTATTTTGTTACCACTGTGACTGCAGCAGTGTGTCTGAGTGAGGGCTTCCCTCCAGGAGTGGTTCATGGGCCTTCAGGCAACAAACAGTTTGAATGCAGCTAGAGACAAGCAGAGACTAGCAGAGACAGAACCACAGACACAGTCATGCAGTACTGCTGGGTTACATGAGACATGTTCAAAGCAAACTGATGATTCATGTAAAAGGCTTGGCTTTGAAAACACAGATCTAAAATCAGGATATCTGCTAGTTGCACCAGGTTAAGGCACCACGATATCTTTAGTATTACAGCTTGAATAGAACAATAATGACTACAGGTCTGCTAATTCCTCACACTTTTAACTGATCAT
Organism: Acanthopagrus latus; assembly: GCF_904848185.1. Classification (NCBI taxonomy): domain Eukaryota; kingdom Metazoa; phylum Chordata; class Actinopteri; order Spariformes; family Sparidae; genus Acanthopagrus; species Acanthopagrus latus. The sequence continues at coordinate 533,139 of NC_051058.1, read as the reverse complement.
TCCTATCACTTTGTTCATTAAGCTTATGCAAAGATCACCACAGGCATGGATGACTATACAACACAAACTGCAATATCTAGACATAACCAGTGGGAAAATCTCTGACACCATGTCTGGACTTTGCTTAAAGATAAGATCATTTCCACATCAAAGAAAGATTTTAAATATAACCTTTTTTAAGTGGTTTCCTCCTTAAGACATACTTAAGATCAACACTGATCCTAAGTCTGTTTTATAAATGAGGCCCCTAGGTTGTGAATTGGACTATAGTAGGCTAACAATCCACCATTTCAGCAGAAACCGTATGTGAATGCTAGAGAGCCAGGCATGGATTGGATCTGCATACAGAGCAACATCTGGTGGAGTATTCAGAGTTGAATATCTTCAACACACTAAGCCAGCAGCAAGCAGACACCACGTTAGTATTCTCCTCCTCTGTCATTCTCTCCAATAGCCTTTTTCTCATCAATTATTTACAATTTTCTACAATGAATAAGGTCATATTTCTAATTACACAGCACATATCATCAACATACATATTATATTGTTGTTCCAGCTAAAAGTTATACAAGGCTTAGATATACTTCTCATTTGTTACTAACTAATCCAAGAGAAAATACATTTTCTGTGATCCCTGCCTACTTTATCCAATCAGGACATAGAACTCCATAAAGAGGCAATCCTGTCTGCTTGTGAACACACAAAGCAGCAAACAGGAGGAGCCTGCTCTCTGTCTGCCAATGACCTCTGCACATTCATGTGTTAACGCAGATGGGAGAAAGGGAATTGATAAGGCTTCGCTTACAGCAGCTTTAAATCAAAGACAATTATTTTAATTGACATTTGGACTGTGCTTGTAGACTTGTGTGTAATGTGTTCTTGTAATGGGTAAAAATTGTTAAAGATTTTCTTTAAGGGTTACTCACCACACATGTTTGATGACACATTCAAATGTTGATTCATGTTAACTCGGTCCATAAATAATTGAATTTCATGTCAGGTTTCCACAATTCTCTAGCACTAGAAACACCAGATATAGATGACCTATAGGCTGATTCTATTTTCAATGCCAAGGCAGAATAAGAGAAAAACTCTGGACTGAAATATCAGGACTCCATTTGGGGCTTTAAATAATCACTTACAATCAACTAAATGATGGTGAGTTACTCAGGTGGTCTTGATACTGTGGCAGGTCACCAGTCTCTGTTCAGACTGGATGAAAGAGAGAACATGTAAGAAAACATCTTCTAGCTGCTCAGAAGCTAAAATCACTCATGAACATGTCTGATAAGTGTGGCACTCTGTTCAGAGTCTGTTCAGACCTGCTGGGGAAATAAAGGGTCCAGCTGTTAAATGTACCTGGTGACACCCCTGGTTAATGGAACACATACACAAGCTGAGTCTCTCCTCGCATGCCTATAATGCAGGTAAAATTAACATGCAAAATAAGACATGGGATGCAGAAAATGCATGTATTCATTTCCATAACTAAAAGGATGTGACCAGGACCCAGTGTCCAGTCACTGGCGTTCACCCTGGCCTACACACAAGGCTTTCCACAACATACAGAACATAGTAACAAACAGCCACAAATCAGGTTGGCCACATTTTCAAACACAACAATGGAAATTAGGGATGTTTGATGTGAAGTGTTGTAGAGTGTGCAATTTCTGACAATCAGGCTTAAGACAGGCAAAATCACAGTTCTGGTCCATGAATCTGGTCCTACTTTTTCTTGTCCAGGTCACTTTTTTTTTTACACTCACTACAGCAGAGAGCTCACTAATGCCTTTGATGGCAACACACATTCAAGTCCTGGTTCTCAAATTGAAAAGCCTGTGTTTACAAACACTGAATTATTACTTTTAAGAAAAAAAAAACATTTTGCAATGATGTGAACCAGCCAATCAGGTTTTAGAAAGATAATCACTGACATTCCTTTGAATACACTAAGTGGGCTCTAAAGCTCAGTCCAGCCCATCAGTTAAAATATTTATGGCATACAGACCAAAGTGTCATTGTATTGGAAGCATATTCATGCATGTAGAAAGTGTGCTTTGACACCATGAAGGTTAACTTTGCAACTGGCCATTCAACAGTTATCTAACCAGCCATGTCTCTCTCTATCCCTGGTGTGTGTCTGCTCAACATCTGTACCACATTTTGGCACCATTTATAGGACACACACACAAACACACACACACATGCACACACGCACACACGCGCGCACTAGCTACCATCTGTTCAATAGTAGATCTAAATAGTACAGTGGTTTAAGCAGGCTTTAGCACCCTATGCGTGCACACACACAAACACACACACTTGAGTCTTAGTGAAGTCACATGAATCAGTTGTAGAAGCTAGCCCTGTTTCACAGTCACATCCACAACGGACAGACTAAGCAGTTCCACAGTATCTGTGGTCTGAAATCAGTGCGGGTTCAACAGTCATGATGGAAACAAAACACTGTAGAGTCTGTCAGCAACAAAGAGACAGAAATCAGAACAGGATCCAGAACAAAGCAGATGTGAGTTTTGTAAATCAACACTTTGAATAGATTTCATCATAAAAGTCAGAAACACTGTGGTCCCAAAGCAACAGGGCAGCTACATCTAAAACTTGAAAAAACACAGGGAGACCTGCCTGGTGGACCGAGACTTGATTCAGTGAAGTCTGAACCATGTTTGAATCTCATTTTCAAGACACCAACTGCATAAAGCTTTTCTCCTTAAGATTCCTTTTCATGTGGCATCACCGATCATTGAACTTCAAAAATATGTCTTTGGTAAGCTAAAAGCCCAGCATGAACACAGAACAGACATAGTTTCATAAATTCTTGGTAAAATCCAAACCTTTGTTGTTGGTGTTTCTAAGGTGCACTTAATAGGCGGGATAAATAGAGGAAATAAGAGCCAAACAAATAAGATTGCCCTGCTAGAGATATATGCAGAAAAAAAATACTTAAAAACAAAGAGTGGTAAGAAATAACTGATGGTATCAACAGGATCCCCCATTTTTGGCATGTCATCAGTGCATTTTTTTGCAGGTTTAACTGCTAAGTAAAGTGGTATCAAACCAGACAAAAAAAACCCTGCCAACTGATATGTGGCCTTTGTCTTCAGTGGGAAAGGCTATAGTTGCCATTCATCCCCAGGTCAAATGACTCGGCAGTAGTCAAAGTGTTTTTAACTTGAACGTTCACCTCTTTTCTGGCACAATACTACAATATGCTGAGGACCTGTAAATGTGTAAATTATTTTACATCAACCTCTGTTCAAGCACACAGTGTTCAGTTTGAAAGAGAAACTGATGTAAAAGTAACCTCAGTTATACCTCATATCCCGCTTACATGTCAGTTCTGAATTGTTGCAAGCTGACTGATCAGTACTGCACATGTGCAGCTCTCAACACTTTATACTTCTATCATCAGTTCTGTACAAAAGAATTGAGTCTAATTCTAAATGTTGCTGATTAAGACTTTCTATTACACAGCTCTTCTTAATGCTGTAGAATGCTCCATTCACTTGAATGGACCTTCCCAACATTATTTTCATATAATTGACCGCTGCTTAGCATATCTGACTGTCATCAAGGTGAGTGGCCTTTTTGCCTCTGATTCATGCATTTAATAGCACTCCGTGCTCTTGAATCTGAACAGAAACAAATAAATTGTAAAAAAACACACTGTGTGAGGTTATTTTTCATGCTGGCAAGAAGCCGTGTAATAAACGGGATAATGTATAGAATGGCAGTCATTTCAGGTCAAGTCCAGACAGGATGAACGTGAAGCGGAGGGATCTGATTTGTCCTGAAGGGACTTATTTTCCCTTACTTAAAACAAGTTTGCCCTATTTTCTTCAGATTTTTGACTACATTGTGAAGTTACCACAAAGCATGTTGGTGACAGTGAGTGAGGAGGAACAGATAGAGTGAAAGAGATGACTGACAGCTCCAGACTGAGCTGGATCTTTCAGGGTTCATGTCAGAGCCAATGACTGACATCATGGAAAATAGCTTTTCATAGTACTGCACCATTATGACCACTTGTCAGTCCTGCTCTGGCAAGGCCACTGTGTGTGTGTTTACCTGTATGTGAGAGTGTGTGGCATCCAAGTCACTTTCCACAAAATACGTGTTTAGAGGCTTTTGCTCTGCCTCGATATTTTCTATATTTTTTAGTTTGTCAGAGTGCTCTCTCCCATTTCCAGCAATACAACAACAACACAGCAGGTATGTGATGTGCACAAGCTACAGCTCTGTCAGTGTTAGTTGCCTTGTTAAATGTAATCACAGTTTGGTTTAAATTTAGTTCCATTTTAATTATATACCACATAAGACTTCACCCTCACAGTGCTATTCTGGCACCCAAAAACATAAGAATGGCCCTGCAATTATAAGGCCTGTTTACTGCTGGGTGTATGAAGCCAAAACCATGAAAAGTAACATCCAGATTTAATTCTATGATAAGGAGCAGTGTCTAACAGTTATGGAAAAAGCTTTCTGTTCCACTTGTATGTAAAATGTGATAATGAAGAAGAAGCTGCACTGTTTAATATGTGACCTACAGCTTTAAACAGACAGCTGGTTACAAGAAACAATGATTTAGTGAGAGCAGGAGAAAAAAAGAGGAGGCATGACTAAATTCGAAAGTGTTTGATGCAAATATCAACAAAGTATGTGTGTGTGTGTGTGTGTGTGTGTGTGTGTGTGTGTGTGTGTGTGTGTGTGTGTGTGTGTGTGTGTGTGTGCACATGTGTGTGTGTGTGCCAACAAAATACTTAATATAAAACACGTACATAAAATACATATATATATATATGGTAAAATGTATAGAATGGTGGGAAAATAAGTCCCATTTGAACAGATCATTCTTCAGAACACAGCTGATGAATCGTCCTCTGAAATTCAAGTCCTCTAACCAGTCTTTTAAAACTGACTTGGCCCAGACCATGCTCTTTTTTTGCGTTGAGTTTGTGTCAGTCCTCTTCTATTTCATCAACGTCTCTGTCATTCAATACTTTGTGCCATTTCGCTTCTCCCTCCTTGTTGCTTTCCTCTCTTTTTCTTTTCTTGACCAGCGAGGACAACTCAGCCTCTTGCCAAGACTCGAAATCACTGTATTTTCCAAAAATATTACTGTTAATGTGAAACTCATCCATAATAGTGGCCTAGGACTATGTTTTTTCCTATATGAAGTAGACTACAGATCAACTGACGTCGCTTAGCGACCAAATATGCTGGAGTGACTGGACTACTTCCGGAGCAAAGTTTCAAGAGCACGGAGTGCTATGAAATACGTGAATCAGAGGCAAAAAGGCCATTTTCCTTGAGGACGATCAAATATGCTTAGCAACAGTCAATTATACAAAAATAATTGACCACCAAATGTTGGGAAGGTCCATTCAAGTGAATGGAGCATTCTACAGCATTAAGAAGAGTATTAAATATATATCTCAACAAGACAAGTCTTTCACATGTTAACCAAGAGTCAGTCTGTCACTAGGGTTGGGCAATGTGGTTGAATACAACTTCAAAGGCACACATCTGTCCACTGGTAGAGATGTAACAATACTATGAAGCAAATCAGGCCTGGACTCTTGCATGATCTCACCAATCCAGCTAAATAAAGTCTTGAAAGACCTTTGTGATCAACTTAAGCATTGTCTAATGTAGAAGTTGTTTTTTGTATAGAAGTCCAAAATAAAGGACGATAATCAAAAGTGATGAAGTACAGTAAGTTCAATCATATATGCTGAACAATTATTGTATCATAATAAACTGTTACTGTGTTATAAAATTGGATATTTTGTGACTCAATACTTATTGTCCACCCTTACTCAACACTGAGTTACAAACCACTGCATGAAATAATATTCAAACTGTGTGCAGACACAGTCCGACACACACACACACACACACACACACACACACACACACACACACACACACACACACACAAACATGTTCATGTGTGAAAGCCAAGAGACAAACACAGCAGGATTGCTGAGCATGTTAATTGAAACCAGACGAGTAAACCTCCATTTCTCTTTCTCCTTAAAGTGCCTCATCTGACTGTGAATATATTGTGTTTCGGTGTCCCCTGTGGAAAGACAACACCCACCCCTGGCACTGTTCATGCCTTGCTGTGAGGAACTGAGCCATCATTCATTTACAGGACATGTTATGTCACAAACAGTCTCTTTTCTTTATTTCTCCCTGGGTTCTGTCTCTCCCCCCATCTGCCCTGTCTGTTGTCTCCTTCAATTTCTCTCTCTCCCTGACTTTCCTTTAAAGAGTGTCTTCCACCCTTCTTCTCGCCTGCTTCTCTCCTCTCTCTTTAATACACACTAATTTCTCCTGGCTGTGTCTGTATTTCACCACAGAGCGCTCTCTCTCTCTCTCTGTCTCTCTCTCTCTCTCTCTGTCTCTCTCTCAGAGATGGTTTGAGGTCAACCGGCTCACGTGTCTTCGTCTCCTGCTACAGCATGTGGGCTAGAAATTCCACCATCCCACCGTTTCAAATTGCATGTTTCCTGGCTCAAAAAGAGCATGTGCACACATACACAGTCTGCCTCCTGCTAAATGCTAAATGGAGCACACGCATGCACATTCCCACATACATTTTATTCACTTACACACACACACACACACACACACAAACACACACACACACACACACACAAACACACATGCATGCGCTCACACAATAGAATAGGCATTATATAAGCATCAACTTGCTGGTCCAAAGGTAGAACACCATACAGTCATCATAACAGGAAGACAATGCTTGATTACAAAATAAATGCTGTTAATGGATTGATCAAAAAAAAAAAAAATTCAATAAATATCTTTAGTGTTTATTGACAATCACATATCTACTTATTTTATGACAGTGATCCTGTTGAAAGGTCTCCACTTCAACTGTAGAGCTAACATGTCTTTCAGCCACTTCAAAGTCCTAAATCAAGGCAGACAACAACTGTGCTCAGCAAGTGACCTGGTTTATAACAACCTGTCTGACAATGATGCAAGGCAACCAGTTAAGGTCCTATATCTTTTGTGTGCATGGTCACGTTACACTTACATTCTACACATTTTTACTCCATCTTGAAGGCACTTCAATTGAAGTCTGTAAGACTAACAAATTTGACCATGTGTTGACTGTATAAAAGAAGTCTCCAACTGACTAGATCCTGAAGTCAACCAGAAACCTCAGCGTAGACACTGAGGATTTACTTACTTCCTTCTTGATACCAGAGGATTGCTGCCATTATTCTAATGGAAGTTATTCAATCTGTGTTTCGAGCAATGCTGGGTGAAGAACTGTTAACAGTCAACACAGATCTACAGGGGATTAGATAAGTTTTCTAATGGCCACACTTCTGACCAACATGTTTACATGCTCTGGTGATATAGTTCTAGTTCAGGAGCGATTTGATGTCAATAGATTGGAGGACAGCACTATTGCTTTGTCATATACCTGGGTTGATATAGCCTTCCTAAATCCAGCCCAGCTGTGCTATACATCCAGCTATATGGCATCTTGATTCAACTGAGCATTGGGAGCCAACGTATACACAAGAACTAAGTGTTGCAGGTGTTGATTCCACCACTCAAGTCAGCACCTCAATCAGGCCGGGTGAACCAATATAATGTAATAAAGAAATCAAATAGGCTACAGGTTTGAATTTTAATGTTTAATTTAAACATTATAGGTATGGGAACCCCTGTGAAAAGATCCACACAAGCAAGCTGCTTCACTCGCACTCAAAAATTCTAAAGTTAGAGGGATTGCAATGAGTGCCAATCTCTGCCACTAGGGTAACAGCTGATAAAAATGATCCATATTGGATAGTTCTTGGTTGTTGATGCAAAATCCTTTACTTCTAGTCAATGTACTATATACTAACTAGAATCCAATTTTTACAATTTGATTACTTGTAACAATTGCCTTGTTAAACAATCATTTGATAGATTTGAACTGAGTAATGGATCCAACTATGGACAACTCAATCACTGTACACTGACTCTTTTGTCCATTGTTAGATTTGTATCTGAGTTTATGACTAAGAATGGCTGCATTGACTCACTGGCCTATAACATACAGGCCAAGGAGTACTCTTGTGTTTTTCTCTCGTGCACCTCAGTCATATTCAAGGATCAACTATTGTGTTTATAGACAGCTATCTTATCGCAAAGGTGACATCCACTAAATATCATGTGATTATCACTGATCATGCCTCTCTTAGCACAGGCACATGGAAAGAGGTGAATCATTATGTGTTTCCATAACACAACATAATCAATTCTCTATATTTCCAAAACTGCCAAACTGATACCAAGTTTAAAATCTTGGGCTGAGCATAAACACATCAGGTTGCATGCTTTGCATTTAAACAATTCCATGTTGAAGTCTGTCCAAACCACAGAATTAGGCTCCACCTACCAAAAACTAGAACCTGTTGTCACTTCAAGCAGTCAGTAGCCCATCTCAGCCTGATGGAAAAGATGGGGAACCTGACTCACTGCCAGCATGGACATGTGAAGTAAACCAAAACATCTGTCTTGGTGCACTCAACTGACAGAAATGCTCAGGCTAGACAAAAACGTCCAAATTAGGCATATTCAAAATAGACACGTGCACACACACAAAATAGTGTAGCGTTCTCCCTAGAATCAGCCAAGCAGTGTATTCAGTCCAGACTCATGTGGAGATAACAGACTGTCTCTCCTCAATGGTGTGTGTGTGTGTGCTCTACCTGTTGCCACCCACAAACGTGGTTTTTCCACCACGGTGAGTCAGTTCATCTTGAGGTAACCAAAATGTTGCAATTAATCAACCTTTAACTTAGCTTAAGTTCTACAAAGAACACACAGACAACAGCCAAAAAAAGTTCAGGACTACTGATGGTGTTTTTCCTGTCACATCTGGCAGCCTGGATGTACTTGGATTGACTCACACATCAGCCCAGCACAGAGGAATTTGCATTTTCAGTACAAAAGGGCTACTTGCCTGAAGGAGTGTTTTTAATGGATCAGGTGCTTGGTTCTCTTGTGGTCAGAGAAGTATATACACTAATTACAAAAAAGCCACCAACAGAGGTGGCAAACACATTTCATTTTGTAGAAATTCTTTACAATAAAACTCCTCTGTTGTTGGGGCGGGAGGCTGTGGCTTAGGGGTAGAACCAGTGTTGTGTTATCGGAAGGTCGATGGTTTGATTTCCCTGGTCTGCGTTATGAAGTGTCCTTTGGCAAGATACTGAACCCCAAACAGCTCCTGATGTGCTGGTCAACACCTTGCATGGCATCCACCACCATCAGTGTATATGTGTAAGAAACACTATAAGTCACTCTGGACAAAAGGGTCTGATAAATGCCCTAAAATTTAAATGTTATCTAAAAGATTTTATTATGAGGTAGCAATAACCCAACTTAAGTCCTGAAACAGCTGGACGCAAACATGAAGAAACAGTGAAGTATAGCAAATAGTATATCTTAAAATAGGAACTGGGGCATTGGAGATAATCTAAACCAAAAACATCTCTCAGGTGTTTTAAACAACCATGAGGATGACACAAGCACAACTCATAAATACCAGATAGCTACTTAACATACAGTGAGGAAAGCACACTCAATAGCCAATTTCTGTCTGTTTTGTAGTCTGACCACAAAGTTAATTCACAGTGCCCCACTGAGCTCACTCTTCTCATTGGTTGTACAAGTGAACTACCAAGGTCACCCATGGGGGTGTGGACACAGCAGGGCAGCCAAAAAAAGGCAATCGACCGTGGGCATAGGTCCGACCAACTTACCTCCCTCTTTTCTAGAAAACTACAATGTCCAAGAAAACCTCTATTGGTGACACATTATTATTTCCTAACTGTATGTTCAGTGGATGTTTGGTGTTGATGAGCTGTGCTTGTGTTTTTCTCACTATCCCTAAAGAGCCCAGAGACACTATGACAGCAAAGAGTGGCTCTGAGGGATGAGATACAGAGTAAGGTGCAGCAGAAGACTGGGAGAGAGGCTGAAGAGATTGGTGTTCAGGCAACTCGTCTCATCAGATATTTCTTTATTAGTCCTGTAAATGGGGTGGTGCCATCTTTGACATGAATTAAGTCATGAATTTCCGGTGCAAGTTTGCAAACACCCCTCTTTCAGAGACATTGCTTTCTGCACCCCACAATATTCTCTGTATGCCGTTGGGTTCTGACCCGCTGAGACATACTGGGTGATGTGTTCAACAGATTTGCAAGAACTGTTCAACTGCTATTCTTACAATCACAGAATACATTTGCTAAATCTTAAATAAAAGTTTATATTTCATGCACAATTTTGTTGAATTAAATGAAATTGGGCAAAATAATCCTACAAAACTATGAAATATCATATCATAGGGCCCGGCTGAACTATGAGCTAGCCCTAACTGAAGAAAGTAGGTGATTAAGATTCATGTTGACGAACATTGCCCTGCAATCAATGTTCACAAGAAGCTTTATCATACTGATATCAGTGCCAAGGAGTGTATGTGTGATGTGTGCTCATTCACTATAATCACTGGTAGCTGCTACTCATGATGGTTTTAAGCTTGTTGGCAACGAATGACCATGCAAACCCTCTGGACCCTCTTTACAAAACCTGCAGAAAATCATGTCATGTCATCAAGACAGGTATAGATGGAGATGCTCAACACACACAGGCACAGGTATGGTGTCTCACGTTTCAGTGGAATCAAGATAAAGCTCATACTAATGGAAAAGAGTGTGTACTTAGATCAACACTTTTATCAAAATACTATGTCCTGATGGATGTACTCCTTGATATAAACCTGAAAAAAAAACAAAAGCAATACCACTGACGCAGAAAAATACAATACCGTACATAAGTAAATGTACTCGATATGGACAATAACGGTTTTGCAGCCGGTGATTAAAACCAGTCAGAACTAGGGGTGGGAATCGAGAACCGGTTCCGACTCAGAACCGGTTCCAACTGAACAATTCCATTAGAATTGTACGCCTCCAACGTTATCGATTCTTCTTAACAGTTCTCTCATTTCCCTGCCTGCACAAGATTCTCCGGTTTTCCTGAAGTTTTGCATCGTGATACATTTTTGGTCACACTCTCTGCAACGAGTCAGACCTTCGACTGCGAGGCAGCATCATGGAGAGGAGGAGGCGATCTAAAGCCTGGCTGCATTTCACCAAACAAGATTCGAATTCTGCCGTGTGTAATCAGTGCAATGCTGTAATATTGTGTAAGGATGCAAATACCAGCAACATGCTAAAACATTTGTTTAACCAGCATGGAATTAAGTACCAAGAATGTCATGTGTTCGACCACCTGTGTAAGAGTGCTAAGTTAGCACTCTTACGCAGGCTGGAAAACTAATTGATTTAGACTTTATTTTTTTGTACATTATATCTTGTCAAGGTGTTGTTCAGTATGTTTGAGTTTAATATGTTCATGTTCAAAGTCTTGTGCAGACATAATTTGGGGAAAAAATAAACTGGTTGCTTTTGGTGCAGAAGACTGTGTAGAACTCCTTTGTTGCCACTCAATGAACTACTCAGGAATCGATATGAGAATCAATAAGGAATTGGATTGATAGGCAGAATCGACAATGGCATTGATATTGATAAAAACGTATCAATTTTCAGCCCTAGTCAGAACGTCATTGGGACCCTTCTTTTCAGCATCAGCACTACCAATAAGATGACATGTCTGCACAGATTCAATTTATCTTGAACCATGAATCAACAATGTCAATATCATGGTACATCTTCATGTCTGTATACCACAGCAACCCTTATTGAAAGCAGTGTGTTGTAGTTGTAGTAGTAAAACCAACAGTAATGACAATGTTACTTATTTGCTGGTTGTCCATCTTAGTAGTTTTGTCTTTGAATATGGATGATTCTTTTCTGCCTACTTATGAAAAATCTATTTCATGTACTGCACACTGAGGAATCTAGACTAGCTAAAGGCTAACAGAGTTATTCATCTCTGGGACAAAAAACAAGTAGACAACTGCCTCTCTTCCTCTCTCTCTCCATCATGCTAAAGCTGCCTGAGAGCTGTGAAATACTACAGAAAGGTGACACTGGCCTTAATGCAACTCGAACTGCACTCTCCAACAGCCAACAGTGTTGGGAGCTAGAAAACCTTCTCCATGAATGCTTTATGTTTGGGTCCATAGCAGTTAGTCTCATTAGACAAAAGGTGCAGAGACTTTCAGAGGGCCCTCAGGCTCCTCTAACTGTCACTCACTGCATTTACATGACATTCGAGAAAACAGAATTACTCGGTTAGTCCAACTATGATCAGATTTTCAAGATGCATGTATACACCTTAGTCTGACTAAAATTGGACCGGATCGGATTTCTCATAGTCGGATTAAAACGCCTAGATTATTTGATTGATAGTCGTACCACTCCTGCATGTATACGTTCTATCAAATTGGATCAGATTTTGCGTTCTGTGCAGGCTCAGATTTTTTTCCCCAGGGCTGTGAGCTGGAAGTAGAAAGACGGCGGCAGTGGCACCTTTCCTCCGAAATCACCGCAAGCAAGAGTGCCACTGTTCATCTAGTTTGTGTAATTATCATGTACACCATATATGATGACATAAAGAGGTCAGCCGGAGGTGGCTCTATTACAACTAGTTGAAATGGGTGCAGCACAACCTATCGGACCAAGGTATGACATGCTTCAGCCAATAATTAGGTTTTCTCACCAGCACCAACAATTGCAGTTGTCCGATCGAGTAGCATAGTCGAACTATGGATGTAATCCGACTAATCTGTGCATATGAACGTGCTGACTGGAGGAGAGCACAGCACACTTCAAGCTTATCACTAGTGATCTGTGAATTGTGTGTGCTGAGTTGGATGGAAGCTGACCAACTTGGAAATGTCAAATAATCCTCACTGATCATCTTGGAGATCAGGTGAGCCTGTCATTGTCACACAGACACACACATAATCGAAAGCAGGTTGATACCATACTGAAAGAAACTTTAAGCAAGAGCAACATAAGGGGAGAGTTGTGTACTTTTTGTGTGTGTGCATGTCTTTGGCAGCCATACAGACATCTGCTGTGAAGGTCAAGTTTCAGTCTGTATGGAACCAATCAATGGAGCGAGCAGTAGAACACCCCTCCCTGCCCGCACATACAGAAAGCAAGAGTTCACAGAGCCAAGTATGATTATGCACATAAATACACACTCCAAGTTCTGCCTTGTCCAAACACACAATAGTATGCTCTCAAATCTACACAACTGCTGACACATCCTATTATGAACAAAGATACACACGAGCCACTAAACTTGCACAACGTAATAAATATATGCATGCACGCTTGGAAGCAGCTAGGCAGGCTCAACACACACAGACTTACACGTGTTGAGAAGGAACCTTGCCCTAGATTCTCAAGGAACAATCTCATGTTACAACTCTGGTCTTGCTGGCCTTTGTCAAGGCTGCACAAAAGTCTCACAGGCTGGTGTGCGCAGCCCTGCAGAGACAACATACCACACTTAAGTCGACTGCAAACACACTTATATTTTGAACGCTTCTAACTAACACATATTCAACTACATCAAACAGCAAAAAAAACAACTGAACTGGCAAAAGCAGCTAATTTCTGGTTGAACTCAGGCAAAGGGGTGGGTAGACAACCAAAGATTAAAAAGGTAAAACTACATTTTCACATTATTTGAGATACAGTTTATTAATTTTTGACAGCACCCAACTTTTGTGGAAACGATTGCTATCTCAATCCAGGAGCTTAAGTTTGTGTTCTCAACTATCTTTTTTTCAATTTAAAGATTTTTTTTGAGGCGTAGGACATTTGACATGACAGATCAGAAAGAGAAATGGGGAGTGTGAGATGCAGTACAGGCCCTCTGGCCAGACTCGAATCAGGGTCCACTGCGTTTGTGGCACGCACTCTAACCACTTGACTACCTATGCGCCTATTGTCAGCTACCTTGAAAAGAAAAAGCCTGGTGTAATTCTCATGATAGTTTCCTTTCATATCCAGAATACCTAGTATAAATCATATTTTATATGGTCAATTTATTTGACAAGATAACACAAACACCTTACAACACAATATAACAAGAAAAGACAAAGCATTAACGTCCACTTAGTGCTGCTTTTTGGCATAATAGGCATTTCAGATGCAAATGTGCAGTAGCTGAAGCTGTAACAATGTACTGCTGCAATGTCAACACAACACAACACACAACGTCAGACTTCACACAGCATTACACCCACTATCCTCCATAGGACACACACACACACACACACACACATCCACAACCAACCAGAGCCTAGAAAAGAGTCTCTAAAACGGGGTGCCCAATACGTCAATCGTGATCAACCGGTAGATTGCAAAGGTAGTGTGGGTAGATTGGGTGACATTCCAATTTTTTTTTTGAGCCACAGAAAATTAAAGTTTTTGCCTAATGCTTAAACACTAAAAAGTGGTTGCTATGTCCAAGGCACCACAATCTCTAACTTTGGTGACCGTGCCCTAAGCAAAAGCACCAACCCTACAAACACAATATACTTTGCACTGATTGAAATTCTCCAACACAATTCTTGCAAAACACTACACAGTTTTTTTGGTTTTTTTTGTTTGTTTTACATCTATTTAAAATACAAAACACAACTAAAATTGGAAAAGCACACAGACTCACACACATGAAAACATTTAAAATCTAATTGTAGACCAATTAGTCTAAACCATAGCACTACAAATACACCTGATGTGAGCTCAGCTCCTTTGTGCTAACTTTGGAAACATGGAGGGAAAAAGAGGAAGAGGAAGTGGGAGAGTAAGAGCAGCAGCAGGATGACGAAGAGGATGAAGAAGGGGAGCAGGCAACCATAATAGATTTACTGCACTCAACTTGCCACCATACACCCCATTTTTTAATCCATTTGAGGAAGTTCTTTTTAGCATGGCACTGGAAAGTTTATAACCATCAGCCACATGCCTCTTCTACAAGCCATGGTAGAGGCATGCAAGGTGATATTTCCCCCGTTGCTTGTCAAGGCAGGACATTGCCTGTGATGTGGATGAGGTGATGTAGCCGAATGCCAATAGGAGACAGGATCCATAGCCTAAATGTCTTCCAATCATTCCCTAACAACACTATGTTTTGTAGTGCATTCTAGTTGTACCATGTCTTTATGTATTGTTTTTTTTCTTTTTTCACTTTTGCAAAAACCTGAAAAACAAACAAACAAAAATCTGAAGTGCTTCCATTTTTTCATGTGTTGAGATCAACTGTAGTGGATCAAATCTGTATGAGACTTTTAAAGCCAAAAACCGTCCAAAGTACTGAATACAGCTTTGTTTTGCATAAAGCGCATCTGTGGGGCCAGTCTGAGATCTCTTCTTATACAGGTCATGCGGCATGTGGCACGGGTTACCATGAATGCGAAAACGCACTAGCTACTGCAAAACTCAAGAGCGGTAAGTGACCTGGTTAGCCACTTCAATTGATATCAACAAAAGAAGGGATCGAAAAATGAGTGAGGCAGCTAGACCAAGTAAAAAACCCAAGACAGACCACTTTGATGCGGAATGGGTGGAAGACTTATTTTATTTTCACTATGTCTTTTGCGAAGTGCATTTGTCGGATTTGTCAAATTACCATCGCTATTCTGACAAAGGGGAATGTTGAGAGGCACTTTCGAACTGTTCATAAAAAGTACGACACAGACTACTCTCCAAAAAGCAAGCTGACACATAGAAAGGTGAGGGAACTAAAATCACAGTTAATCAGACAACAGTCATTTTTACACACAGTGAAATTCACAAGCAAAGGCTGCCACCGAAGCATCGTTACGGGTGAGTCTCAAACAGTGAGCATGAAGTCCTTACAAGATGAAGAGATGATAAAAGAGGCCTTCGTTGAGGCAGCTGACTCCTTGTTTAGGAATTTTAAAAACAAACCAGAAATATTATCATCCAACAAATCCATCAAAATACAGTTACAGAGCACTGTGAAGTAATGGCCAAGGATTTGACACAGCAGTTTCGGAGAGACATTGCAGACTGCAATTGTTTCTCACTGTAAATTAGACAAGTCTACAGACACCAGCGATATAGCCCAGTTGTGCATTTTTATTCGGATGGTGTTTACAGATATGACTGCAAAAGAGGAGCTATTGACATTACTGCCCATGAAAGAACGCACGCAAGGAGACTTCATTTTTCAGTCATTCAAAAACTTCATTGAAAAAACCACCAGCTCCTGGTGTGTAAATTGTGTGCAATATTGATGTTTTTTGTCACCTATGTGCTCTCACCTCTGCTGTCAATTTTTATGTGCAATACCAAGGGATACATTACTCTCTCAATATTAGTTATATGGTGTTGGTTATATGGTGTATGGTTTATATAAAGTATACTCAGTATATGCAAATAAATAGATGTTTAGTATTTTTCATGTGGGTAGATCATTTTAACCTGGTCATATAGCTAAATCAATAATTTAGGTATAATTTAATAAATAAAAATAATAGTAAAATACTAGCTGCTGGGCAAGGACTTTCTGCGGGGTGAAATAATGACCTGGAGCTTAATGTAGACACTGGTCTGAGCAGTGGAAACCTGCTGAGTTTTTCCACAGGTTCCTACACCTTGGAGAAAGTTCCTGCTGTAGAAATGCTGGCTGCTGGGAAGTGTGAATATCCCTCCTTGGATAGTGATGACACCTTCATTGAGCATCATTTGGCTTAAAATTACAAATTTAAAAAAATGACAAATTGAGCACACGTCAAGCCAGAAGTTTAACAGATTAAATGATGTTCCCCTGAAAGACATTTTCTAGCTGCAATTGCATGCGATTCAGAGGATGGAGCCCCCCATCCAGAATTGCAGCTGGTAAATAAAGCAACCACAGTACTTCTCTCTCCATTCACAAGCCTCATTACACTGCAGGACTCCACTACTACAGACACACCTCACTACACTGAGGTGTATGTGAGTATGTGTGGCTGTTCAGAGCTTGGAAACACTCCCAGTACACTGTTGTTTCAAGGTGTGTCATGGTGGAGCTTTACTCCAGTCCCTTTTAATTTCTCTGTGTCTTTCCAGCACTAGAAAAGACAACCCAGGCCATGTGTGTAAGTGTATGTGTGTGCACAGACATTTGGTGTCCATGTGTGGCTTCTTTTTCTAGCCTGAGTGATAGAAAAGGACACAATAGAGAGCTGAACAGAGGCACTTTGCTGTACCCACAGAGCAGAAAACCTGCTTGTCTGACAAGCTGTGCAGCTTTATGGCCACCACTGCTGACTGTATATGAAGATAGCAATCCCTGTTTACCATCATATGTAGCTATTTAGTACTTGACAACGTACAGTATATAATGAGCAGACATGAGGACATAGTGATGATAGTCTGATCCAATATTACATTTTACAACAAATTATAGCTTGCAGTGGCAGCTTGTAGAGCTTACATATCTGATGGAGATTTTGTTTGTCCAAAGAATAAAATGTAAGTGTAGGTTTAAATGGTAATGTGCGGGGTTTCCAGATTCAGTCTTAACTGCTCACAGACTCATCATGGCACCCCAGAGCAGCTGACAATGCTGCCCAGCATTCAGCAGTGGCAGGCGATAGTCATTAGCCTGCATTAGTGTATGTGTGACTGTCCTCAGTCTGCAGAGCCATGAGGACAGAGTGCTGAAGCCACACCTCCACAGCTGCAGAGACATGCTCACTGTTTATACTGAATGTTGCTTGTCCGCACTTCTGAGGAGGAGTTGGGAACTTTGTGTGATCATGTGTGACACCAACTTTTCAATTATCTATTTTGTCCATTGACTAAAATGTGATTAATCTTTCAAGTTATTAGTTCAACATCATCTTGTTCAAGTTTCTCAGTTGTAATAAATAACTCCTTTTGGTAGTTTATACTGTTGTTGATGTGGACTGTTATTTTGGACCGTTGGTTGGGTGAGACAGGTAAGTTGAAGATGTCATCATGCACTGAAAATACACTATATTGCCAAAAGTATTTGGTCACCAGCCTCGACTTGCATAATTCAAGTGACATCCCATTCTTAATCCATAAGGGTTTAATACGATGTTGGTCCACCCCTTTGCAACCATAACAGCTTCAACTCCACAAGGTCTAGGAGTGTGTTTATGGGCATTTTTGACCTTTCTTCCAGAACCGCGTGTGAGGTCACACACTGATGTTGGATGGGAAGGCCTGGCTCTCACTCTCTGCTCTAATTCAGCCCAAAGGTGTCGGGTTGAGGTCAGGACTCTGTGCATCCACACCAAACTCTCTCATCCATGTCTTTATGGACTTTGCTTTGTGCACTGGTGCACAGTCATGTTGGAACAGGAAGGGGCCATTCCCATACTGTTCCCACAAATTTAGGAGCATGGAATTGTCTCTATGCTGAAGCATTCAGAGTTCCTTTCACTGGAAATAAGGGGCCAAGCCCAGTTCCTGAAAAACACCCCCACACCACAATCCCCCCTCCACCAAACTTTACACTTGGCACAATGCAGTCAGGCAAGTACCGTAATCCTGGCAACTGCCAAACCCAGACTCGTCCATCAGATTGACAGATGGAGAAGTATGATTCATCAATCCAGAGAACGCATCTCCACTGCTCTAGAGTCCAGAGGCGGCAAGCTTCAAACCACTGCATCCGATGCTTTGCATTGCACTTGCTGATGTATGGCTTAGATGCAGCTGCTCGGCCATGGAAACCCATTCCATGAAGCTCTCTTCGCACTGTTCTTGAGCTAATCTGAAGGCCAAATGAAGTTTGGAGGTCTGTAGTGATTGACTCTGCAGAAAGTTGGCAACCTCTGCGCACTACGTGCCTCAGCATCCACTGATCCTGCTCCGTCATTTTATGTGACCTACCATGTCGTGACTGAGTTTCTGTCATTCCCAATCACTTCCACTTTGTTATAATACCACTGACAGTTGACTGTGGAATATTTAGGAGCAAGGAAATTTCACAACTGGACTTGTTGCACAGGTGGCATCCTGTCACAGTACCATGCTGGAATTCACTGAGCTCCTGAGAGGAGTTTGTTTGTTTGTTTGTAGAAAATTTGTCTGCATGCCTATGTGCTTGCTTTTATATGCCTGTGGGCATGGAAGTGATTGGAACATCGATTTCAATTATTTGAATGGGTGAGTGAATACTATAATAAAGCAATAAAGTGTATGTCATGTACATATGTTCACAATTTTAGAAAACTTTATCAACAAAACATTATGTTATTAACTGAAAAAAATGAAGCAACTAATCAATAATTAAACTGATTATAGAAAAGTCTCAAATAGAGAGTGACATGCAGACAGACACTGAATAAGTGCTGACGATGAGAGGGAGAGTCCTGAGTGAGGGAATCTTTCCTCTCTCTCTCTCTCTCTGGTAACAAGAGTTAACTTGTTTAATTGTGGTTCACATTCCAGCTGAGACACACCAAATAACAAGTCTACTCACACCAGGCTTGAAGCAATATTCAGGATTTCAAGCACTGTAGGTGCTGCAGACTACATAATCTTAATTTGTTATGAATATTGTGACTTTTGTTAAAATTGGATGCTATCAGTTCATAATGACTTTACTAAACAATTTTACATATCTTAGAATTGACTAATTGTCAAAAAGACATGTTTTTAACAGACCGGAATAAAACTGAGAAATAATAAAATTCCTCACATCTGAATCCTTATGTCTGGACAATGCATTCTCTATTATTTCCTGCATTCTACAGTAATGATAATCCAAACTGTCCAGGTAACATTGTAGTCAGTCAATACAGTGTCTCGTTTCCATCGCAGCAAAGATGGTGAATTGGTGATTCATAATGGCAACAGTTTTTGCATTTATATAAATACTATATGAGTTTGGATGTATCTGAAATATTAACAAAAGAGTGGAAAGCAATAAACAGGCAAGACGTTTGCATTTTTCCATTTTGACAACATAACATAACATTTCAATAACATGGAACACTAGAAGAAAAGAACAGTTGAAAACCTTCCTAAAGATGAAAAACAATATTATGGTCTGAAGTGTTGTTATAAATATAAAATATAATGTACAAATAAAATATCATAAAAATAGAACGTTTGAAAACCTTTATAAACTGGACAGATTTGAACACTTAAGATTAAGAACAATATTATGGTTTTAAGTAAGTAAATATAAAGATACAAAGTAAATTACTCAGCTTTCACACTGAGGTAACAGACTTCAGCAATAAATCACAAATCAAGCAACTTGTTTGATGGCCCTCAGCCATTTTGTGTTCTGCTGACCTCTCTGTGCTCCTCCCTTCCCAGGTTTTCCTTGCCTTTCTCCCTCCCACCTTTTTCTGGAGACTCATTCCACCTGTGGCCTCATCTATAAAGACATGGCCTTTTTCAAGATGGCACCCTCTATCCCTCCAGGGAGAGGAGGGAGCACCAGCCAAACTGGACCCTCTCCAGTTTGCATATCAACCTGGCATCGGAGTGGACGATGCTATCATCTTCCTCTGGACAGATCACTGTCTCACCTGGAGAAGCCTGAAAGCACTGTGAGGATCATGTTCTTTGATTCTCCAGTGCCTTTAACACCATCCAGCCTGCACTCCTGGGGGACAAGCTGGAGCTCACATGGGTGAACCAACACCTCACATCCTGGCTCCTGGATTACCTCACTAATGGGCCACAGTATGTGAGGACTCGGGACTATGTGTCGGACAAAATAACCTGCAGTAAAGGGGCCCCACAGGGAACAGTCCTGGCCCCTTTCCTGTTCACCCTGTACACTGCAGACGTTTACCACCAATCCCCTCAATGCCATCTACAGAAGTTCTCTGACGACTCTGCTATCGTCGGCCTCATCAGGGACGGGATGACAGAGCCTACAGAGAACTTATTCAGGACTTTGTGGACTGGTGCCAGCGGAACCATCTCCAGCTCAATGCCGGAAGACCAAAGAGCTGGGGGTGGATTTCCGACGGCACAGACAACCTGCACACAGGTGAACATCCTGGGAACAGACATTGAAATGGTGACATCTTACAATAAACTGGACTGGACTGTAGTGTTGCTTTTGTCAACAAAAATTATGACTAAATATCTTTGTCAATGAACGTTTATCACGTGACGGAAACGAGATTAAATGCAACGTAAATGGTGGTCATGTGACGAAAACTATAATCAAATATATAATGCAATATTGTTGATGAAAAAAACAGGACTAAATGTGGTTTACAAAATAAAAGCTAAAGTATCTAATTTTCGTTCACCAAAGCGAGACAAGACGAAATGTAATGACGTTATTTTGTCTCGCTATTATTATTTTTTTTGCAATATTTCTGTTTGCTGAGTCTTAGTTCAGGTGCTGCATCAGGTTGCACTGCAGATGCAGGCAACGTCTGTTCCTCAATCCGGCATCGCAGTATTATACATATTATGTCACCTAAAGGTGGCACATACATTATACGTGGCTATATATATATATATATATATATATATATATATATATATATATATATATATATATATATATATATATATATATATATATATATATATATATATATATATATATATATATATATATATATATATATATAGCCTAGCAGCTGTTCGCAAAAAGTTTAGCATTGGAGGGTCGTCACATGACACACTGTTGATGACGCTTACAGTTAAAATCAAATAATATCCTAATAATTTTGTGGTTTAGATCTTTGTATTTTTAAAATGTTGAATCAAAATAATAATCATAATAATAGTCATTTAAAAAACTTCGGTAGCAATTGATAGGTCATAGGGCTGAATCTGGACTGGAAGCTGGGTCGCGATTCTGCCTTCTCACACAACAGGTTCATGGATCTGCATGTTGCAATTTCTGCTTCTATACGTGTATCGTTACAGCCCTACAGGCACTTTATAGAAAGGTCATCAACGTTCCCACTGACTCCTTGTGAGCAGCGACCCGCTCTGTTCATACATGGGCTCAAGACATTACAACAACTTGTAATAAGGAGCTTGCAGGGTAAGTCCATCTAATGTCCAGTCCAACTATTTGACTGTGACAATACCTTGGACCGGTCACAAATGTCAAGCGATAGGTTCATTTACATATGGACACTATCTGCTAATGGCTTTGCAAGAGGTGTCTGAGGTAAAAAATTAAGCATGCTTAAAGCTCAGTGTGAGAATATTTCGTCCAGAAAGGCAAAGGAGTCTAATGTAGGTTAAAATGTGTGATGTGACTCTTTAGTTTACTAGTCCAGTTGATTATTGCACAACTGTATAACTGCATCTGGCATTCTATGCCCCACGACTTGACGCGCATTCTACTGAGCACCAGGCAAACGCATTCTACAATGCTCTACCGCATTCTGTTCCACTCATCCCCTTTAGGTGACATAATAAGTTCCTCTATGCCCAGCATGTGTTCTGTAAGGGATAATGTATAGAACGGCAGTCATCATCCCTTCAGGGCGGAAAGACCCCGACGCGAAGGTACGTCTTGTCAGGACTTATTTTCCCAATAATGACCACCGTTCTATACATTATCCCGCTTACTACACGGCTACTTGCCAACACGAAAAAAGCTTAACCCAATGTGTCTTTTTGCAATTCATTTGTTACCGTTCATAGTGTTTTTCAGCAGAGAAATATAGTTTGCCAAACCGATGCCGTTTCACTTCTCTCTCTTCGCTGCTTTCCTCTCCTTTTCTCTTCTTGACCAGTGACGACAACTCCGCCTCTTGAAAAGACTCGAAATCACAGTATTTAACAAAAATATTAAAGTTACTGTGAAACTCATCCATACTAGTGGCCTAGGAGTATGTTTTTTATGATATGAAGCAGACTACAGCTGACATTGCTTTGCAACCAAATACGCTGGGGTGATAGGTGACCGGATGGTCAAATATCCTTAGCAGCAGTCAAACATACGAAATTGACCGCCGAATGTTGGGAAGGCCCATTTATGAGAATGGAGCATTCTACAGCATTAAGAAGAGTCGTGTTATATATGGCAATATTCTAACCTTCTTCACGATATTCTATTTGGCAGTGTAGGCTGTGCAATCACTGAACACAGAAGAAATCATTTTAATAAGATATACGATTTGTAACACTTGTGTACTCAGTTACATTCTATTCTCTTCAAACCAGTTTAAAGAACTGAAGCACAGTTCAGTTGGTGAAAAGAGACAAATTGCACTCATTTTCTCTGTTTGTCTGAAATTCTCCTCTGTTCTCTGGCTCTGTGCTGCTGTATTGTGCTGTGATCCGGAGCTGAAGGAGTTAAGTTCTGTGCAGTGGGTGAACTCAAAGGAACTGGTGTTCACGTGGCTAAGCCGCTGTTGCTATGGGAGAGAGGCCAGACAGAGGAGAAAGAAACCCCTCTCTCTCCGTCTCTCTCACATTCCCATTTTCGCTCTCGCTCGTTCTCTTTTCCTCCTCCTCTGCTCTCTCGTTCTCTCTCTGCCAGAGAGCCTGGCTGGCTGAAAAACCAAACGACTAATGAGGGTACACAGCTCTCGCTCTCTCCTTCTCTTCATTTTTCAAATAACATTCCCTCTCTCTTTCGCTCCTTCTCTCTGAAACACCTCTCTCTCCTCCCTTCATCTGCCCATCTCCCCCTTATTCTGTCTCTCTCCATCGTTCTGTCTCTGTTTCTCTCTCCTTTCTTCGTCTCTCTCACTCGCTCGCCCTCTCTGTAATATCAGAAATCCAGCCAGTGAGTCATGCACCAACAGCACAAGGCCAGGCTGAATATGCCAGAGCTTTTGAATGCTACCAAGAATTAAAGTCAAGATGCATTTGAAGACCAAAGCTAAGAAAAGAAGCACACATATCACTATGTAAAAATAGCTACCAGAAGCAGTAAGCTACTGATGAGACAGGAAAAAAAAACAGGACACTTACTGTTAAAGGACATGAAGTTCTGTTATGTTTAGTAGAGATACGATGCCCACTGTACAGCCATCTCTCCACTGAATACATCAGGTTATGCAGCACACAGAGAACTATCACAACATTAAAAAAGGAACACGCAACAGTGCGGTAGCTTCTGGGACGAGACCCAACAACCATTTTCATTATCATTGTAACCCTGATCAACTCGTCTCGCTTGGAACTGTTCTTTGTGGGTTTTCTTTGGGAAAAGTTGTGAATAGTACCTGGAACTTTTTTGGTATCACATCTATCGAGGTTCCAAGGGAGCTGAGCTGACACTGAAAGGTGGAGTGATAACAGTGAGAGAATTTAACAACCAGCCGACTCATTGTCTATGCTCCGATTTAGATTTTCTTTTGTAGCAATCTTCTGTGTTGTTGCCTTCAGCCTTTACTGAAACAAAGACTTTTGTGTCCTTAGTTTGACAAGCAGCAACATAGTGAGGCTAGAATCCTCAGAATCCTCAAGATGATGTCAAGGCAGTTTCATCCAGCATCATTATGACAATCAACAAAGAATCCCACCTACATTGTGAGGTTAATATGGAGTGGAAAATGAAAATTTGTTTTCTAGGTTTCAGTGCTTAGACATCCTGTTGGCTGGGATCATGAAGCTTATGAATGTGCCAGAACAATGATGTGAAATGTCCTATGAACGTCAACCATTGCTATCAGTGAATGTCATCTTGTCATGTCATTGTCCGAAGCGCTTATCCCTTTCCACGGGGTTACGGGGTGTTGCTGCTGGAGCCAATCCCAGCCTTGTCTCAGGGCGAGGGCAGGGTACTCCCTGGATAAGTCGCCAGCTCATCGCAGGGCCTTCACTAGTGAGCAATGTGGGGTTCAGTATCTTGCTCAAGGACACTTCGACATGCAGCTCAGCACTGCCCAGAGCTGGGATTTGAACCAATGACCTTCTGATCACTAGTCGACCTGCTCTACCCGCTGAGCTACAGCCGCCCTTGAATGTCATCTTATTTGTTGATTTTGTGAATCACCACAGACAAATGTCTTGATTTGTCCATTACCTATATAGTGCTTATCAATACGAATGCATTTAATTAGTTACGTTTAATACCGTACAATACAGAACAAATCATTCAGTTAAAGTCTAATGAGAGTGAAAGCCACAGTCAGGGACAGGACAGGAGAGATCAGGAGCTAGAGAAAATGAGAGAACAGTCAGGGAAGACTGGTACAGGACAGGACTGGTAGAGGAAAACATAAACAGCACGGCAATACAGAACCAAACAGGACAATGCAGCCAGAGGGAAACAAGGGAGAGGACAGGGAAGAGGGTTCAGTAGCTATGACACAATTAATCTAATAAGCCAAGTGTCTGTCTGTAGTGGTAGCAGTAACACAGGCCACTGCCCTGAGGCCACAGGGACATCACTATATGCAGTTAATATTATCAATCATGACCTTCACTGCCAAATGTTCAGCTGATGCTGTTTTATTTCTTTTGGTTGCTTAGAGAAAACAAACTGTTCTTGAGGACAACAGAGACCCTGTTTGAAATTCAACAGGAGAGACTTTAAGCTGCCTATTGTCATTCATCACCCTGTAGTGTCCCACTGGCACAGAGAAATCCTGTTAATATAATGAATTAGTTGATGACAAGATTAAGCGTATTACATTACAGGGTCAACTGGTGTCAGTGAGGACAGCAGAGACACACTTCACACTGACAGGTAAGGCAACATTCCATCAGCCCCAGCTTTCTTCAGAAAGGTAGGAACAAGTAACGATTACAGGTTCACCTCAGGGGGTGGACAGCAAGACCATTCACTCGGCCTGAGTCTGTCCCAAAAATAGGAACATTTCAAACAGCAGTAGATGACATCTTGTCTTCTACTTAAAAGGAATGATACAGCCAAACTAGATGGACATGTATGAGCTACAGTTGCTCGATCCATTTGGGAGATGTTCCAAACTGAACAAGCACAACCTCGTCATTACTGTCTACACCAAAATAGCTTCCTTCACATTCTTTGGCAAAAGAGTCTAGGGTTAGAGGGCCTGACCAGTTTTCCCTGACAGCAATGTTCAAACATACACAGGACAGCTCTATCAGCTTCTCTATCTAAAATAAGTTAAGTCTGGATTTCAATCAGAGCAGCTGTGAGCACACAGGCTGTCTCATTCCATATTCCCTGATGTAGCCTAGTCACAGTATGGTTGGGCTGCTTCAATAACTCAGTGTTTACTGAAAAAGACTATGGGTATACTGTCTGATAACCCAAACATAGTTCAACATAGTTAACAATTAGAAGAGGGGGATTATCACATTTCAGTGGTTCACTACATTCATGTCCCATTTTTATCCACATTAGCTGCTTGTGTTGTGCATGGTGGCTGCATTGCTGTCGCAGTGTGACTCATGGATGGATGGATGGATGGATGGATGGATGGATGGATGGATGGATGGATGGATGGATGGATGGATGGATAGATAGATAGATAGATAGATAGATAGATAGATAGATAGATAGATAGATAGATAGATAGATAGATAGATAGATAGACATAAAAAACAGATCACTCACAGAAATACAATAGTAAAAGTAAAAAAGTACAGAGAATGTGAAGAAGACAGAGCAGGGATATAATCAGAAAGAAAGAAACAGTGTAAAGGAAAAAAAAACTGCCCTTCACCTATTGGGTGTATTCTCTACATATCTGTGACATCTTTTACAGATACAGACATTAAAACTTTTGCAAAACGCTGCAATGATGTTGATATGACTGTCTACTTGTTGTTTTTCCAAATCTCTAGATGAAGCATCACTGCATCCTCACTTGACACAAGCGTGAGACACACTAGTCACGCAAGTACTGTGTCTGCTCTAACCTGTAGACAGGGACGCCCAAATGAAAAGCAAGAAGTTCTGCCACACACACATGCTGCACACACATCCAGTGTGAGCAGCCTTTAATATACTATCCACACACATACTGATTCATACTTATTTGGAAAGTCATTTTGCTCACTGTGCTCTGACATCATTTTAGGCTGCAGAAAATGCCTGACTTATCCCCTTCACTCAGACTTGAACAGTTGCTACACCTGACTAATTGGAACACTTATTTTCTGCCACTGGGGTCTGATACTTTTTTGGTGAAAGAACATTGAGAAAGTTCTGAAATCATTGGCAAATTATTACCAAAATGTATCTGGACATTTGCTCTTTAGTCAGTATGCAAAGGACTAGGGGTGGGAGAAATAATCAATTCTTAGATGCATCGTGATGCAGACGTGGATGATTCTGAATCAATTTACAAAAGTCAAATATCGATCTTTTAAATGTCAATTGACGTAATGTTGACAGAATTCAAGAGGCGGAAGTGCAGCGCAGTCGAAGGTGTGCACATAGCAAAAAAACATGAGATGGCTTGGCGCAACATTCAACTGGCAGCCAATGCAAGCGTGTGGAATCATTTTGGCTTCTACGAAGTTAAAGCGAAAAAGGACGTGGACAAGAGCCACACCATATGCAAGTTGTGTCAAACTAAATTACAATATTTTGGAAACACAACAAACATGAGAAATCACATTAAACGTTTCCACCCAGAGGAGGAAGAAACAGTTGGTTGTAGTTGCGTCCAACCAGAAGACCATCGAGCAAGCGATATCAAATTTTCCACCCAACTTGGCAAGAGCGAAGTGAATTACAAACTCTATAGCAAATTGGATAGCCAAGGTCTTGCACCCGCATTCAGTTGCGCTTTGTTGTTTGTTTTTTATATAGGCTACAGTATACTGTTTTTCTCTCAGGAATATGCTCATTGCCTGTAACAGGAGGATTCTATATTCATAGAAAGTCAAATCTATTTGTGACAAATAAAAGCCTTTTCTTTAATAAAATATTTGAGAAGGTTATTAATCTGTTTTCTTTAATGATCATCACAAAAGTAGGAAGTGATTAGCAAACTCTGAGGAGCAAACTCAGATTTGATTAATATTATTATTATTATTTGAAATTTAAAAAATGTTGCAACAAGATGCATCGATAATTGGTTGAGAATTGAATTGCTCTGAATCAGAACTGAATCAAACTGTCAGGTGCCAAGAGATTCCCACCCCATCAAAGGACTGAACTGGTCCCTTGTTAAGTGATGACTTACTCAACACAAAAATCTTGCTGTAAAGTGAAAACCGGAGCAGTTAGATGATGTCAGCTTATGCTGGGCTAATTTAACAGGGTTTTGTGATCGGAGTTACCAAAAATCCAGGTATGGCACACTGATTTCTACATAGTTCCATAAAGCAGAAGACATACAAGTCACAGAGCGAACCATCAAGTCAAAGCCCTGGAAAATCTCTCGAAATTCACGGTGAGGGAAACGCATTAGAGTGGCTGAGCAGAATTCACGCTGCTGCTAGTAGAGTGAGACAACACTGGGAAACAGTCAGTGGTCACAAGCTTATAAAAACAGTTTGATGGCACACAAATCCACACAAGTGTTTGGCAATTAGTAAATTCAGTACCTATCAAGTGTTATGGGTGTTCTTTTGTCCCATTTGTCATAGACATGATGTATTTTTAGCATTACATGCCTCTAAAATCCAAATTCTACAGCAGGCTTCTATTGTGGGCCGTGGATGAATAGAAGTAAGGAAGCACAGTAGAGCATTCAGGTCTGAGAAGGTCCCCCAAGAACCACGGCAGCTGTTGAGTAGTAATGTATTCCCAGGGTTATCTGGGAAGCCTACGAGCCTATAGGAGACTTTATGGCTGCCGTTTCTAGCACTGCGATGTAGCACAGCTTTAGCTTTAGTGCACTGTGTGTGTGTGTGTGTGTGTGTGTGGGTTGGGGGGGTGGGGGGGTGCGTGTGTGTGTACGATTGGTTTAAGAGAGATGGGGGAAGGGTGCATCCATTGAGAAATCCAGCCAGCCCATCCTGGCTTCAGATTACATTTTCTTTCCTTAGGCAACAGAAAACAACGCACTTACACTCTGTGTATCCAGGCACTGTGCTGCCCAAACACCAACATAACTTGGATGTCACATATAGCAATACTCTAGTTAACCGTGTGAATATCAAGTTGGTAAATAAAGACTCTGGCACAATTTTACATGAATAGGTGGCAAATGGACTGTATTTATATAGCTTTTCTAGACTTAGCAACCACTCAAAGCACTTCACAAACAAGCCAGTCTTCACCCATTCTTCAGCACACTTCCAGGTGTAGAGTGAATGGCTGGGACCACTCTACCTACTTAGCCACAGCCGTCCTGTGGCACCTTACTTTAATCTTCCTGATTGTACTGAAATTCATTATTACAGCCACTACCCCCTTTCACGTGGACAAGCCGCATTATCACCAAAGCAGTGGTTCGCCAATTCTCTGCCAGTGGTCATCCACACAAAGCCAGTCAGTGCCGGTGTAAAGACAAACTGGCGCTGCGGCTCCTACAGAGGCGTGGCGGTGTATGTCATGATGATGACATCCATGTTTTTTCAAGGTGTTTCCAGGGCTTTGTCCAAAATAACTCACTACTTCCTATATAGTGCACTACATAATGACTACACCATTTTATAGTGCTGTCCGAATGTCTAGTGGGAAATATTATACCTAATATAGTGCACTCTAAGTATTCCACAATGTATCGCAAAAAGTAGTGTGCTGCGCTGCGCTGCGCTGCGCTGCGCTGCGCTGCGCTGCGCTGCGCTGCGCTGCGCTGCGCTGCGGAGGAACACATGGAGGTTTCAATTCACATTTCAACTGCACGACAGTAGTGACATCATTAATGGCACTGCAGTAGTGTCCAAAAGTGAGTTTCTATATTTGCTGATGAGCTTACTATATAGTCCACTATGTTGGACTCCCTATGTAGTGACTAGGAAGTAGGGAATGAGTGGGTGATTTCAGACACAGCCCTGGTGTCCTGTCAATCTAAACCTGCAGACGGTTTATAATCATATGGATGCTGTTATAATGTGTTGTGAGTGAGATCCTGTGTACAACTGCAGTATTTTTTTTCCTCATATAAGCTGCCAAAGAGAGTTACAGTTACTATCTTACTTTTGTTTGGTCATATAACGTTGTGGGACATTTCTCTTTATTTTGTTGAGTGAGGGACCTTTGTAGTTATCAGACAGTATGGTCAACACGCCCTCGATACTCGACGCAGCATTATCCATTCAAACTGGTTCGGTTTGCCAACACAGCACCTCTGATACTACCTCCAGAGTCATATCAGTGCCGGAGCGAAATTTCACCCCTTGCCGCCTCCGAGACATTCACACAGAGGCGGAGATTTGGCACATGACCACAGGAGGTGTGAATGAGGCTACACAAATCTGATAAACAGTAATGAACTACCACCTGGGTCTATTTTGGAAGTTAATGAAACATATTTGACTCCATGTCCCCTGATATTATACTATGTGACCTAGATCCACACTATCAAAACTTAGCATATGACAGGTCATTACCCATTCAGCTGCAAAACATGGAACACTGGTCATATTTTTGCACTTTCCAATTGCAAACTGACATATTCACTGAACATCATTCAGAATAATTTCAAATGAAGTCCATTCTTTACCCAAACAAATGGTGTAACTAAATCAATATTATATGTCTGCAGTAGGGATGTAACAGTTACCGGTGTCACGGTAAACCACAGTAATAATTCCCAACAGTGAAGGTTACTATCTAAATTTTAATTACCATGGTAACCGCCACGGTTGATAACCACGGTGTGGAAAACTTGTGAGATACTTCAACCAAGTTTCACTACGCAGGCGCTATGTGCGCTTGTTATGTAGTGCAGAAGACATGGCGGAGGGAGGACATGACAGAAGCGGCCCTCAAGGCATTTTTCTGCCTTCAAAGAGAACTAAATCTGAAGTCTGGGCGTATTTTTGTTATTATAAGAATGCTCAGGGACAGCTGGCTGAGGATGGCAGCTCTATCTGCTGCAGGAGCTGCGAGAAGAAAGTTGTTGCGAGGAGTGGCAACACATCCAATTTACGCGACCATCACCCTCAGCTGTTCAGCGAATGCAAGGTAAGTTAACCTTAACCTCGGATGCATGATGTTTGTGTATGTCGAGTTTTCTCTGTCTAATTTGCTGTTGTTACCAAACCATAAACTGCCGTAACCAGATAGTGGCATAACGGAACAAAGTTGATACATGATTTGGCATGTTATCTGAACTGCTTATCAATGGTAGATTTCACTTTTTAAAGTCAACCTGATGCAGAGCTGCAGTGAGGATGATTTGAGACAAACACATACTGGGTGGACTGATTTACTGAATGCAAGCTGACCGAGATGACTGACTTTCATCTCAGCTCCGTTTACCAGAGAAACAAATGAGCAAGCAGAAAGAGAGATAATATATATAAGTAATATCAGAAATACATAATACTTGTGGATTTTTTGTAGAATAGACTATATATATAAAGAATAATATAAAATGGTGAATATAACAAGTGTCTAGATAATTAATTTAATGGAATGGAACGGAACTTAACATTAATCCTTTTCATTTTGATCTAAAAAAAATAATGAACCTGCTTCTCACGAAATGGATATGATCTAAAATGTGAGTTTTGTGATGTTGGTTGCACCCTTAGTATTAAGTAACAATGACAGTAATAAGTAATAATGACATTTTCTATTCATTTTTTCACAGAGAGTGTCTACTGGCCAATCGAGTGCTACTGCCAGTACATCTCATTCTACCTCTGTAATGCAGACATTAAAGGACATGTTTCAAGAACAGGCTGGCTCATCACAAAAAGCCAATGACCTATTTTGCACAGTTTTGATACAATTGTTCATACTTGTTTAATGTTGATTTTGCAGTGTTTTGTTAAGGTTTTGGATTTGGACTATTCTAATATATCTATCAGTGTTTCAGTGTTTTTTCAACATTTTGAAGACATTTTAAAAATACAACGCTATACCAATAACCGTGATAATTTTGGTCACTATTACCGCGGTGTGAAATTTTCATACCGTTACACCCCTTGTCTGCAGTGGCCCAACTGTAGCATCAACATAAGAGGGTAAAAGCTTCTCTCCTGCCATGTTTATTCTCTATGTCTCTGGTTTGTGTTTGTACTCTAAACAATACTGCTATTCACAAGCCAACACACACTAACATACAGCTTAGCAATGTTTCTAAACTGGGTGAACTGCCGCACTGCAACAACCACGCATGGATTCTGTATGTGGAAGGTTCTTCCCCGGTCACAGCCTGTCATTTTCTGCTGATTAGCCACACAGAGATGAACCTCAGGCCACAGCCCTAAACAAAACTAACAACCACAAACTGGCAGCACTGCTACTGTACACGTACACACACACACGCAGCAGACTGTAATGGAAAACAAAGCCTCCTATAGGCAATGACCTGGCTGCCCTGCGCTTTCCATTCATTGTGAATCCAGATGAGTGTGGCAGTTTTATGGCTAATGTGGCAGCTTCGAGTTCTGCTGCTGAGCTTTTTCTTTTTCTTTCAAATTGCATTAGTGTCCCTCAAGTCCCTCCAAAAATGTATATGCAAGAGAAATTACAATGCTGTTTAATGCTCAGTATTTTGTTTTGTATGTCACTGTTACTCGTCTCAGTTTTAATGTTCATCTCAGTCTCTGTTGTTGTTATTTGAGCTCCTCTCTCACATATTTTTCTGATTGAAACTGTTCCTGCAGTGCCAAAATTGGGTCACTGCAAAGGAATTTACAATGGCATTAATGGAGTCCTGTATTTTAATACTTTCTCTGTGTTCTTTAATTGTTTTTATGCAAGCACACAGAGAAAAGCATGTTTTCTTTGTTTAGTTATATCAAATTTTGTCAGTTTCATCAGGTGGAGAATAGGGATGCCGCAGCTCAGGAAATTGGTTAATAAACTTGTGACAACACCAGTCTTACATCAGATTACATCAAAGATTTGATACTGCACCTTCACAGTTAATGCATTTAACAGGCGAAAGACATTTCCTTTCACTATGGCCAAGTCATAGGATATGTGTTTGTCAGTAAGTTAAGCACTTACAACTGTAATTCATAATAACTATGACTACAAAATAAGACAATCATTTTTGGGGGGTTTCTGACAATGGATCAGTTTGAAATATTGAAGGGAGTAAGGGAAAAAGAGGGTGCAGCCACAGAGAGCTGTTCAAATAAGATCTGCACAGAAACTTCTCAGTGAACTTTCAGACTCAACCTCCTGCCTTTTGTGCAGACAACAATTCCATTGCATTCAACTTGATGTCCAACTGTTCTTGCTCTTTCCGTGTTGTGATATGTGACTCTGCTGTTCTGTGCTGCAACTCTGCTGCTGCTGTATGGAGCAGACACAAAATCAGCAAAGCAACAATGGGGGCGGTGAGCAAGTAATGTAACACCGGTAATACCAACTATTGCAGCAAGTCTAGTGGAGCACACTCAAACAGTGAGTCTAACTGGATTGTAAGATAACAACTGCATGATTGCTACAAATATTAGTGGTATCATTTCTCCTAGATCAAAAGCAAACAAAACTGAACTGACTCTTGTTCACATACAACTATGTCAATACCTTTCATAAGTGTTTTAAAAAAGCTCTATGTAACAATTTGAGGCAATTTACATGTATAATTACACTTTTATTGGCCATATTTGAGTGGACTATAACATGACGTGAACAATGAGACCTTCCCTGTGTGTGTTGGTTAACTATATGAGCCTGTGGACAATTTGTTGAGGTTGTTTAATGCTGCTGGACTGTCCATTTCTTTGTGAGGGACCTGAGCTGGATTTTCTGCAACAGTGTATTCAGCATATTCCTGAGTGCCTGTTTCTGCCCCGCTAACAGAGAGCAACCGTAGGTAATGCAGAAATGGAGTTTCCTAACATATACTAATGACTGGCTTCCAGCACAACACAGACTTTCCACAGAGCCCCTTTAAGATATGACAATAGATAACAGGACTGAGCCTCAACCTGCAGTTCATCTTATCACATATATTATATCATATTCACTAAGCAGTTATGAGTATTATGCATTATGTGGACTAAGGGTTAGATAACGAAGCTACTCAGCAAATAGATTATCCCAAAAGAATAAATAACAGATTATATAGTTGGGCTGCCAACAGTTACTTCTAATGTGACCCTTGTCACAATACAGCTTTTTCTATCATCTTAATGGCAGAATTGCTCCTAAAGCAATGAAGCAAAATGCATCAGTAATTCAAAGACTGTTTACCTGTCCTCATTTCAGTTGTTCAGTCTACATCTGCTTACATCTGATGCCAGTCAAACTGTTCTGATAATTGCTCGACCAGATGTCTATTATAGGGCCACCACAACACTAAATGGTCTGACGTAATAATAAACGGATAATAATAATAATAATAATAATAATAATAATAATAATAATAATAATAATAATAATACACATGATCTATGAAGATGAAGCAAAAGAAGGTGAAGCATAACCTGCCACAGACAGCTATCACAGTTTCCAAACTATACAAAAATGTAACTGTATCTACTAGAGCTGTGCAATATTACGATCGTAGTGCAATATGTAAAAATGTCTACCGTAGGATATAACCCTCTGTTATTTATCATAATTTTAACATGTAGGCTACTTGATTAGCACTAACGTTAACATACACTACGGTTGAAATTTAATACGATGTGTGAAGCACAACTCAACGTCAGTATGACAGTGGCATATCCAAATTTTGAGTTCAAAACAAGTTTATTGTATGAAAGCGAATGTAACTGCAGCAACGCTACTGCTTGTGGTAGCATTTTTACGTCATCCGCATGACTCGTTTACAGCACTGGTCGTTCGGGAGACAAAGCAGCATGGGGGAGATGGAGTAGAGCACAATAGAAGACGAAAATAACATTACTAGTAAACAAGTAGAACCCCAAGAAGATTTGTGCTGAAAAGGGGAAACCAGAATTCCATTGTTTGGCTTTGGTTTGGGTTTAAAAAGTCAGACACCGACCAAACAACGGTAGTCTGCAAAACATGCAGCCAACAAGTTGTTACTCGCGACTCGAACCCATCAAATCTTTTCTACCATTTCAAGACACGCCAGGATATATATCGTTATCAGGATATAAAATTACTTGTATCAGGATATAAAATTTTATCTATATTGCACAGCACTAGTATCTACTCAGAGTGGTCATTACATGTAATAACCCCAGCAGAGGTATAATTGCACTGTCAAATATTTTCTGTGGTGTTTATTGGCACGGCAACATTACATTATACATTACTCTGTACAGAATAAAGTGTTAATCTTGAGCTCTGCTCAAAATAAAAAATCTTATCGAATGCACAGTGATCATGAACAGTCTGCAGTAAGTAAGGGGGTATGAAAATTGACAGTTATCATAAAGTGTATATTTGCTTATTTACAGTATTGAATTCTACTGTATTGGTGTTAGCAAAAATATTCTATATTACGTTAACCTCAAGTTTCCTGTTTGTCAGGTTCAACCAAAACAAACCTTCTGCTTTCTATAACTTAAGGATCATTGTTACCAATACTAATAATTGTCCAATCCTGTTAACTCTGACACCATTCTGAGACAGTCATATTTCTGTGAAAATCTCATTTTAGACATTTAAGACAAGGCAAAGCAGCAAATCTTCCCGAATGTAAATGTTTCAGCTCTCTCTTAGGATTTTTAGCAATTTAAGAACAGTCTGATGAGTTAATTGTGTATCTAACAAAGGAATTGTGATTATCTTATAAAGTTACCAGCCACTGTGAAGGATAACTCTTGCTGATGGAGCCCAAAATATTTCAGGCTGAGCTCAACATAAATGCATAGTCATACTTATTGACTTGTTTAAACTGCTTTAGTTTTTCCACTAATAATCTAGCTGTGAGCCTATAAGCTAAATGAGCTATGCTAACCCAGTACACTCCTGCACTACTGGCCCATCTGACCACAGACACTTGACAAAGGCCTGACAGCTTGGCTTGACACACTTCTAATCTAATCTCCAATCCTCCTTCACTGTATTCACTCAGTTAGTTAAGCCTCTTGCTAATGAGACTGTGCCCCATTGTATGGAATTAAACCATAACACTACCTACTGCCTAAATCACATCACACACATGGACCAATTCTACAAGGGAATTAGGAAGCTGGGAGCATGTTTGTTGTGTGTATTAAATAACTACATGCAATATGCCCGCTAGACAAGGGGACATGTAATTACACTTGCAAGAAGTGTTTAACTATGACAATCTGGTCTGACTCACAGAAAGCAGGCTGTTGGTATAGGCCTTTCATTGGCTGAATGTTTCAGAGCAGTTCTCCTTCCCTTTCCACTATCTGCTTATTATTAATTAAAAGATGGCTGCATGATTTGTCAGTATATATATATATATATATATATATATATATATATATATATATATATATATATATATATATATATATATATATCGCCGTAGGATAACGTATAGAACTATAGTAATAATCAGTCATTCTAGAATAATGGCATGAACTGTTGTGGTTCCCTATGCATGTAGGACCTGCATGTCACTCACAAGCAACAAGCACCTCTCATGTATCCGAGAACCTCTAAATTGGACTAAATTATGCCATATCACACAAACTTCTCTTGTAGATGCATGTGTGTTCAAGTTGATTTGCCTTACTTGACATTGCAGGTCCTGTGATGTGACAATAGTGTATGCAAACATTGTCATGCCAATGCTAAAACTCTGTATAATGCAGCCCTAGTTAAAAGCCCAAATCACTGCATGAAACAGTGACAATCTCTGAGCTATAAACCAACACAATGAAATTGGCAAGTTTGGCGAAGATATCAATCATGCAATTAGGCAGATTAGTGGTTGTTTTACAGGGACTTAGTCGTTTCAATGCCAGGACTCACATCCACACATGCAAAACAAGTTTCTACCAACGCTGTTTTGCAAGTGCACCTTCACAGCATTCTAGGTTTAGTTTTGCCCAAAACGATTGTGATTGTTCTATAGTAATACAAACAAGCCAGAGATTTTCTCCTCCATTTCAGAATGGTTAAGTTCAGCCGGACCCTTCTCCAGTGCTAAAATCATGAGAAGATGGGTCTGGCTATGAAGGACTAATGACACTGCATTTTTATGAAATCATCCCATCTCAGTATTCTCGTCAAAATACAGACCACTTGATATACATGCAGCATAACAGAAAGCTAGGAAGCTGTAAAACCTGGAATTTATCGGTCTCTATCGCATAGAAAATACCATGAGCAGTCAAAGACAAGCACAAAGGACCACTGAAATGTATGCTGTCTTAAATAAATGTTTTACTATACATACAGAAAAAAAAATGCACAAGCACTGAACTCTCACCGATGACACGTAAATGTAATCATACAAATACCATACACCTATGATTATTTTATGACAACGTTGGAACATGTAGTATCCAATGCCTTACAGTCTTCCATAAAAAGCACGTATGTGCACTGAAATCACACCAAATAATGAGATTAGAAGTGTGCTAGGGTTTGGCCACTTATCTGCATAGGCAGATCGAAGGATTGAGTGAACAAAAGAAAATGGGTAACAGGCACGTTGTACAGTGAGACAGGACTGTGTATGTGCCAGCCAAGGGCTTGTCAGAGCAAATATTTTATTGTTTGCTGGTTTTGGCATGTTAACCCATTATGAAAATAGATATTTTTTTAACAAGGAGGAGGAAAATTCAGACAGATATATTGCCAAGATTGTTAATCCACCCCTGCCTGCCTACTAAGACTGCAATAAATACACATCTAGTAGTAAATATGTCTGCTCCAAAAATCACAATTACCTACGAGTTATCTCGGAATTGTAGACAATATTTCACATGAGGACAAACTACCCATTGTTCAGCCTGCAGCAAGCCAGTTTTATGTTTTTACAAGTCCCAGCATTCCTGCGCTCCTGTCCAAGTCGGAGGCTTTTTGTCAGGCAGACGAGGCTTTACGGTCGATCATCAAGCTCAAATAACGCGGATTGTTGCCAATAACCACGAAGTAACAGGGATTATCTATCGTGAAGGCTGTAACTGGATAAATGCAGAAAGCCAACCTTACTCCCGTCAGCTGATTCACAGTGTACAGCAGATTAAATCATTGAGCTGCTCGGGACTTGAATTCCTACACATGCTGTTAGAAATGCAGCCGCTGTGAGCATAAACAGGTTAAATCAGGTTAAATCCAGGTGTTGATGAGGAGATGAAGCTTTACATCGTCTTATGGCTTCAACACGTAGAGTCCTGACATGGAGCCCACTGAGGGTTCACCATCCTCAGCAAATATGGACGACTGTGTGAGCTACATTAAACGCTTCATGGGTCAGGTAAATTTTTAGATGTTCATGTACATACGTGTGAGGGTTCTAGACCTATCTGGACCGAGACTAGTCGTGTTTGCTTTCCTGAACCCCTGCTGGCAGCCTGCCTCCCGTTAACTCTCCTGCTCAGTGCTCAAATAAAAAGTCTGACTCACCACGACACAGATAACACTGACAGATAGGTTGGGTGAATCAGTGATCAATAATGAGGTATGACCACTGAGCACAGGCAGACAGCCACAGGAGAGTTTCCGCCTGTAACATCGCCTCGCTGGCTAACAGCCACCAGCTACAGATTTTACCGTTTGCTTTGCATGTAACAGACCGAGGAGCGGGGCACCGTCAGCGCTTTGCTTACCGTCAGGTCGGGATTGTCGTTGTCACGGTGGTTAACGGCTCGTATGACCCCGGACCTCCACGGCCACCGACTGATGTCGCCAATTTCAGGCGGCTCGTCCCCGCTGACACATAGGAACCGCTTCCCGACCAGCTCCGGCCGAGCCTCGACTGCCATGGCCCTTCGCTGGTCAAAACCCCCCTCGAAAAACTTCCCAACAACGACGCCCTTACAGCCCTGTCATTTACGACATGAACCCGCTCTGAAGAGTCCAAGAGCAGAAAGGAAATTAAAAAAAAACCACACACACACACACACACACAAAGTAATTCGGTGCTAAGCGCTGATAACCGACCCGGGGGATTTAAATGTAGCAGTCTCCACCCGCTAGAGCGTCAGTATCTTTTCTCTTAGCGTGAAAAAACCATGGAACACTGAGCCGCATCACCGCCGACATCCATACTGGTGTTTCTCCGCGGGATCCCTCGGCATTCACGGACCGCAGCACGGTGATGTCCCTCCGCTCAATTCAACCTCAGCTACTATTTTCGTAGAACGGCACCTGAACGGCTCCAGAACAGTTCGTACTTCTTGAGGTGCCACGACACCTTAACCATAAGGTGTAAACACCTATTGCCTCTGTCACCAGCAGTGTTACCAGCAGTGCTGCTGCTGCCCGGCCCGGTCTGGTCCACTGCACGTATCACTGCGACCACTGTGAACAGCAGCAGCAGCAGCGTTACTGTTCTCTGACTACAGCTGTTATTATATAGTTACAAGTCCACAGCCTGGTTGTGTTTGAACATTGTTTTTATAATTGCCCCCACAGAAAGGAGAACGTGACATAGGCCCTCCGTAAAGAAAGACTGCCTTATTTTATCTAGTGCTATAACTATACTTCAGCTTAACCATGTGGGCATATTTTAGGTTTAATTTGTCTTTTGATTAATATTCACATACTTAATAATTTAGTGCTGGTTTAAAGTCCTTTTGTTCACTGAGATTTTAGTTGCAGCTTTCTCGCTCTACTTACAATTGCAACATGTGGCACAGTGTATCTGCATGTGTGTCCTGTGTACACAGGGATGTAGTGTACACAGGACAGGCCTTGTAAAATGGCCATGTGCAATGACGTTAACAACGCTCATTGTACCACCTTGTGCAAATAACAGTTCCATGAATGAAATTAATGATATCATTATGATAAGTAAGGCAGTGAAGTAGTGATGCTTAAAGTACTACATTTACTAACAGACCATTGAAAGTCTGTGTAATCCATAACAGTGATCTGGTCATTAATCTTTATTATTAGTTATTGTTTGAGGAACAGCAAACCATACTAAGTCTGCATTAGTTCATCCACTATCAGATTAAACAAATGTTAACAGCGCAATATATCGACATTATATCATCATCTTGATATGATGGTGTTAGATGTTGGATCTAGGTATATCATGATTTGGTGTAAGTGCTGTCTTTTCCAGGTTTGAAAAGCTGCATAACAGTAAAGTGATAAGATGATCCTAAATTTACCCACTTATATCCACATTATTAATGGTTATTCAACAAAAATGTAATCTTCTATAATATTTTGTGAAAGTACCAATACTCATCCCTACAGTATCTTTATCAAGGCATTTGGTAAAAAAAAAAAAAAATGTAATATTTGATCCAGCCCTGTAAGTACTGATAGTCTGCTAACTTATGTGTTATATGGAAATCACTGGAAACAAATCAGAAATCAGAAGAAAAAATACACCCCAAATTTTATCTATCGAACAACTGAAGTAGCAGGGGATTTTTCTTTTTTGGATGAGTACAATACAGCTGAAAGCTTCAGAGGCTTCCTCCATTTTGTTGGCATTGTTTAATTTGTCTACGAACACAAGGTTTAGAATCAGAATCATCTTTGATTCTGATTCTAAACCTTAAGATATTATTACCACATTCAAAAATCTACACCTGAGATTTAATGTTAAGGTATATCTATGAAAGTAGAGCTGTTGCAATAAATATGTAAAATATGTTTTTTGTGGAAGGCTTTCATGTTCCTGCTTTGCCTATGAGTGGATGAAGTGTTTGTGTAAGATATTGTGTAACCACCCTTTAAGTAATTGTAACAAGTAAGTAGATGGAACTAAAGGTCAAGTAGAGATTTTTGCCTGATCTGAACTGGCATTCCCACCTTTCCCCATGCTAATCTGAATTTCACAGGACTGTGTGTGAGTGCAGGTGTGTTCTCTGGCTTTTTCATGTGTTTCATTCTGTCAGGCAGCATGACACCTCCAAAGGTCTTGACAGGGATTATGTCAAGTCCCAGTTTTCCATAAATGAATGGGATGTATGATTCCTCTAACTTGGTAAATACTAGAAATCACCACAGTGCTTTAATTAAAATACTGATGGACATATCTGTTGGCCTATAATATCAGATGATACGGCCTATCACAGATATATATCAGTATATGCTTATATGCTGTCCGATATAAATACTTTATTATAATACAGAAATTAGATGCTTGAGGTGATATTCAATTTGAAATTCACATTGACGTTTACTGTTTTGGTGTACTGATGTCATTTTGGACAATTAGCTTACTGATAAATTGGAAAACATTTTAGGGACATTGGAAGAAATGTATATGTATGTTTATTGGATGATACATTTTAAAAACTGCTGATTTTAAGTATTTCTTTGCTCAGTTTGATTTATTTGTAAAGTGTGTATGTCAAAATTAATTTTGTAACCATTTATGATATTATACAGTAATGTGAAGTGAGCAGTGGAGCAGCTGAATGCTGGGTGTTGAGGTGTTTTCTGTTCAGCTGTGATCCTCTGATGCTGTCCCAGACAGCCAGTGTGACCAGAGAGGCTCCACTGGGAATCTCCCTCACACTGCTGCACACTGCAGCAGCCACCTTCATGAATAACAAGTAGCTATGAGTCCAACCCCCCTCTTCCTTATACACACATTATATGTACACAGGCACATATCTACATGTGGTCACAAACTTGCACATCTGCAAATATATAAAGTCACAAGCATAGCTGCACACAGACAAGCTCTCACACATGTTTATGTGCTCAGATATCATTATCTACGCACACAGATGGACGTACACACACAAAGAGAAAGGCATGCATGAGCTCACAGATGGGGTTTGTGCTTGCCAAGTGCTATGTATAGAAACTGTAATGATTATGGTACCACCTAAACAGAGATGTGGTTTATGAGCAAGACAAAGGAAGTCCACTGCATTTGTACTTCACTGTCCAGTTAGTTCAAATCATACTAAATAAATAAAATCACTTTCTAGCAATCATCTTCTCTCATAGTGTTGTATGGTTGTTTTAGTAGAATTGTCCTCAGGTAAATGTATTGTATAGCATAATATGTTAAAAAAATATATTTACCAGAGGAAAACTGTACCCCAATATTAAAAAAGGTTATCCTTAAAATCCTGCATTTGTCTGCCCCTGTAGCTCAGTTGGCAGCGCACTCGCTTTGTCCTCGCTACAGCAGCCCAGGGTTTCAGTCCGACCTGTGATCCTCTGCTGTATGTCATCCCCCTCTCGCTCATTCAGTTTCCTGTCACATGTCAATGCTGTCCTAACAAGAAAGCCATGAAACAGCCCAAAAATCTCTCTATAAAAGAAAGGAATCTCTGTCTGTCTGTGTGTGTGTGTGTATGTGTGCCTCAAATATCTCTAGAGATCAGGATCAGACTGATCTGAGAGTTTCAACATGGTTGCTGCGTGGTTTAAAGGTGTGTAATGTCGGATTTGTTTGGACTACAATGATACCGTTATTAAATTATTTGATAAATGCTTTACCAATTCCGCTAGCATTGTCAACCATAGCCACCATAGTCACGTGTGCACCAGAGCCAATCACTACAGAGCCCACCCCCACGAGACACCTTAAAAAACAAGCAGATTTATACCTGCAGCGATGCGAGCTGGACTGGAATTTTGCCGGCGGTTTGGTCCCATTCTGTGCATGTAAACTGATTGTTGTGGATATATTGAGACTTAACGACTCCGGACCGAGTCTATTCCCATCTGAGGAGATCCGGATACGCGAGGACAACAAACTGGAATCAGAATCTGAGGATGTTCGTATGTAGCTAGCAGCTAGCCCGCTCCCATGCCCCACCTCCTGAGCTGACGGACGCACTGGCATGTCCAAAACCGGACTTACGGTAAATGATGTCCACCACGCATTTCTGTGAACATTGCCGTCATGTTAGCTGCGCATTTGGTGTAGGAAGAGATGGTAAAAACAAGCTTTTGTCACAAAAGTGTCCGCAAGCAGCAAGTGCTGAGGAACAGGGGAAGTTGTGGGAGGGACGGAGGCGAAAGAGTGATAGCAGCAGTGACGTGATAGAGACAGTGAGATTTGTGACATATAGTGTGTTATATAGTTGTTTGTTAGTTTGTTATATAGTGTTTGGTATAGTGTGTAGTGGAGTCTTATTGTTTGTGTTGTGAGTCCAAACAATGAGGTGACGACTCAATGTGGAGCCGGCATTGCCCGCATTTAAATATAAATAGTTACATATAACTTTGTAAATTTCAAAAACGTATGCACAAATTTAGCAAACAACAATATATATTTGCATTATAAGTAATAAAATGGTTCTTTAAACATATTTATGGTTTTCACAGTAAAAAATCTAACTTTTTCCTGCTCAGATTTTATGTGTTTTTGTGATTTTAGGTCCATTGTGTTAATACAGTACGTCAAAATGAAACAGCAACTGTACAGTCTGAAAATAATGACACCAAGCAAGGTAAGGTAACTAGTTTTTAAGGTGAAATATAATAGCAAAATCAAAAAAAGTCAAAAACGGCCAATTGTACCCTAGAACATCGAATTTCAAACCTAAATATCCCCGACGTCCCACCCTCAAACACAGCTTCATTTGACCATCAATGAAAAAGCTACTTAACCACCCACTTTTCTATAGGAATACATATTTCCTACAGGCACTGCACTGGTACATCTAAAAAAGAATCCTATATGGCATAACACAGCAATTTAGATGTCAACAATACAGCAAGTACAGGATAGGGATGTAATGGTATGAAAATTTCACACCGTGATAATAGTGACCAAAATTATCACAGTTATCGGCATACCCCTGTATTTATAATGTCTTCAAAATGTTGAAAAACATTGATACACTGATAAAGTTGAATAATTTCATCAAGATTTATATTTAAATAGATTTATTATATATTAAAATAGTCAAAATCCAAAACCATAACAAAACACTGCAAAATCAACATTAAAAAAGTATAAAAGAATGTAACAAAACTGTGCAAAATAGGTCAGTGGCTTTTTGTGATGAGGCAGCCTCTTTCTGAAACGTGTCCTTTAGTATCTGCATTACAGAGGTAGTATGAGATGTACTGGCAGTAGCACTCGATTGGCCAGCAGACCCTCTCTGTGAAAAAAATGAACAGAAAATGTCATTAATAATTATAACTGTCATTGTTACTTAGTACTA
Source organism: Acanthopagrus latus (assembly GCF_904848185.1). Taxonomy (NCBI): domain Eukaryota; kingdom Metazoa; phylum Chordata; class Actinopteri; order Spariformes; family Sparidae; genus Acanthopagrus; species Acanthopagrus latus. Next base: position 488,977 of record NC_051058.1, on the reverse strand, counting down.
AGGGTGCAACCAACAGATAATAAAACTCACAATTTAGATCATATCACTTTTGTTAGAAACAGGTTGGGTCATTTTTTAGCTAAAAAAATAAAGGATTATAGTTAAATTAATTATGAATACTCTATTTTGGCTCTTATCTCTATCTAGATACCTGTCATATTCACCATTTTATATTATTCTTTACATATAGTCTACTCTACAAATAATCCACAAGTATTATATATATTTCTGATATTACTAATATATATATTGACTGTCTGTCTGCTTGCTCGTCTGTTGTCAGTGGACTCGGTCAATCAGGTTGGTCAAATGGCTGCTGAGCCACAGGAAGACGGTGCTCTGGTGAACGGAGCTGAGATGAAAATCAGTCATCTCGGTCAGCTTGCATTCAGTAAATCAGTCCACCCAGTACGTGTTTGTCTCAAATTCTCCTTACTGCAGCTCTGCATCAATATTTGGGGAATTATTATCATTAGATCGACTTTATAAAGTGAAATCTAAAGTTAAAAAGTGGTTCAGACAACGTGCCAAATCACGGATCAACTTCTTTCTGTTATACCACTATCTGGTCAGTTTACATTGGTGACAACATACACATACATCATGCACTCGAGCTTAAGGTTAGCTTACCTTGCATTCGCTGAACAGTTGAGGGTGATGGTCGCGCCAATGAGTAAGTAAATTGGATGTGTTGCTGCCCCTCGCAACAACTTTCTTCACGCAGCTCCTGCAGATAGGGCTGCCATCCTCGACCAGCTGTCCCTGGGCATTCTTATAATAACCAAAATATGCCCAGACTTCAGATTTAGTTCCCTTTGAAGACGGAAAAATGCCTTGAGCGCCGCTACTGTCACGTTCCCCCTTCGCCATGTCTTCTTCACTACTTAACAAGCGCATGTTAAATACTGCGCCTCCGTAGTGAGACCAAGATAATGTATCTCGCGAGTTTTCCACACCGTGGTTATCGTCCGCGGTGGTTACCATGGTAATTAAAATTTAAACAGAAACCTTCACTGTTGGAAATTTTATCATGCTTTACTGTGACACCGGTAACTGTTACAGTTCTTGTACAGAAACAACTACAACTTCCTGGTCAGAATATGTAAGCTATGAATCATATATTGTTAGATATCTACTTATTTCATTTGGAAAATATGTTTAGGATTTTGGTTTGGTGTAGAGAATAATATGAAACACATTTATTGTGGCTCTGTGTTGCTCATTATATTGATTTGGTCTTTTAAAGATGAAAACCTTGTTAAAATGGAAAGGACACACTCATATATTTCTATGGATGGATGGGTGGGTGGATAGATAGATCTATTAGGCTACTACTACTCCAGCTACTACTTGGCACTGTTACCAACATTTCCAAGGAGAAACTGCACTAAGGATAATAACAGAAGAGGTATTTTATGAAGACAAGTAGAAGAAAACAACAACAACAACAACAACAACAACAACAACAAACTGTGTTAAAAGCTAGCCTTGCCCCCTGTGAAGTAAACAAGAGGTTGCTATGGAAACCAGTCAGAAGGCAGCTAACAGAACAGAGAGCAGGGAGTTTGAATACCCTGTTTGAATGTAAGACTGCAGCAGCTAGGGAGAAACACATGGGAAGACACTACCCCAGTTTCCAGAGGTCTTCTTCACTGACAATGCCCAACACAAAGGAGGAAGGAAGAAGAACAACCTCATATTCTTCACTGATTCCATCTACATTTAGAACGATATTCTGTGCAACAATTACGTATCCAGTGAGGGCATCGGTTCAGGAGGCAGATTAAAGATCTGTAAAGACGAACACCTTGGCAAAAATGACCCTCTACTCACCATCACATACTACACCAAAGGAAAGATCATGGTCCAGTGGAATGAAGCCAACCTGGAGTCCTTTTAAGAGGCATTCTCCTTGTTAAAAGCTGAGGTGGACACCCAGAGGATCAATGTCCCCTCTGACAGTGAAGATGATAAGAGCCCAACAGAAAACCCCACCATCTTGTCTCTGCCAGCCACACCTGCCAGCTCCACTAACCAGCTAAAGGAGAGTATGGGCCTGCTGGAGCTGTATTTTGCTGAATTCAAAGAGCTGACCCAGGCCAGGCTGTCTGACCACAAGCCAACACTGTGCAGCAGCTTCCTAAGGAGCTCCAGCAGCTCAAGAGAGACAACCAAGTCTTGGCATCTGACCTCAGAGGAAGTGTAGAGGCACTAAAACAGGAGAAAAGTGTGCTCCTTGCTCAGTTAGCCAAAGTTACGGAAGCCGAGAAGGGCCATGGATTTGTCTTTTTTTATGCACTGTTATCTTATGATAACGACTTATTATCTTGTTATGTTGATATAACACAGGTTGCTTTTTCTTGATAACGAATAAATTTTTTTTCGTTCTCTCCATATGACAAAGATTGTTTTCTCATGACAACGAATTAATAATAATGTGTTCATCTTGATTTCAACCTACAAGTGCTACTATGAACGGCTTCCGTAGCCGGCTGTAGCTGTAGCCTACCGGTAAGTTACATTTCACCTTAGTTTGTTTACTTGACTGGGTTTGTTTAGGGGCTACCGGTTAGCAGATGAGATGCTGACAAACTCCCCTCTATCCGGCTGCTTCAGCTAAGGTAACGTAAATGTAGGCTGACATTAACTTAGCAATGTAATGTGAAATGTAATTTAACGTTTATTAATTGATTTCATATTAAGGAACACATCATTAATTAATTTATTATCACAAGAAAACAATTTTTGTCATATGGCGATAATGAAATAAATTAATTTGTTATCACAAGAAAAACAACCTTTTGTCAGGCTCGGAAGGGAGGGAGGACTCAGATGCAGAATGGCAGAAGTAATGTCAGGTTTTATTGACTGATTGCAACTCTTCAGCGTGAATGATAAATAAACAGGTTATGAAAAATCTATGAGGACAAACAGGACACACAAGACATAAAACACAAAGAACGAAAAATGCTCCCGAAGGAGGAATCCTACACTGTATAGAAATATTCAGCTATGAAACTTTTAATAGAAAACAAAATCACTCCGAAGAGGTCAACAAAAGGCTATAAAATTTGCTACTCTGAAACTAAAAAAGCACAACAAAAAGCGCTCCACACGGAGGAAAAACAAAAGGCTATCAAACAGAAAATCTTAGAAACCAAATTCTAACCAGAAAATTACAACTCAAAATCACTCATCCAAAGAGGTACAATTCAGAAAATAAAACTTGAACAATACTTAACTGTGGCTATGGCAATACTGTGAAACAGGGCTTCAGTACATGACAGAGGACGAAATACTTTGGCGACTCAGACAGGGGAAGACAAAGACTTCATACACATGGGGGAGGGGAACACAGGTGAAAACAATTAAGGATTAGGGATGAAGTCAGACCAGGGACACAAGAGGAAGGGCAAGTGACCTGAAACGAGAGGAGAGTTACTTTTCAAAATAAAACATGAAATTCACAAGACAGAAACCCAAGACAGGACATCCCTCACCGCGATGTGACACCTTTGTTATATCGAGATAACCGGATAATAAGTCGTTATCACGGGATAACAGTACATAGAAAAAGAAAAATCCATGGCCGTTCTCGACTTCTGTACAAAGTGAAGGAGGATGCTGAGAATAGAGAAAGGAGCATCACCAGGAAAGTCCATCACCTGACAGATCAATTCTCAGCAGTCCACACAATGACAACTATATAGACACAGACTCTCCCTGCCAGCGTCCCAAACCCCTGCCTTGTCTCAGTGAACCTGAGTGAGCAGATGGAGCGCTGCGCATAAGGACTAAGAGAGATGCTATGCTCACGCAAACTCTGTGAAGAAATATGAGTGATTTGCTGAATGTATAGAAGAGAAACTACAACAAATTTGTCGATCTCTTCATGCTAGTATCGATCCCGATATTATCAATATTTGGATCGATATGCCCACCCCTCCTGCCCATCCCAGCTTCCCTCCACTTAGCCAGAAGAACAAGTTCCACAAGTGGTCCTGCTGGCTGACTCAAATGGGAAATTCCTAGACACAAACAAGCTTTTTCCTGGTAAAAAAAAAAAAGTGCTGTTGATATGCGGCAGCACCACAGGCCAGGCAAGGCAATGAAGCTGTTAAAGAGATCCTTAGGAGCTCTCAGTACCTGGTGATCCACACAGGAGCGAATGACCTGCACAGCCTCTGAAAGGATACTGCTGAGGAAGTGTGGAAGATGGCGGAGCAGGCCAGTAAGGAATTCCCTGACACCCGCATTGTGATCTCCACCCTGCTACATAGGACAGACCTCCCCCCCTCCTCAGGTCATCCATGACATCAATATGGAGATCAGAAGAAGATGTGTAAATAAAATACCATAAAAGTAGAACTTTTGAAAACCTTTATAAACTGGAACACAATTAAGAACAGTATTATGGTCTCAAGTAAGGTCTCAATAACGTGAGCAAAATAAATAAGTAGCTTATGTTCAGGAGATGAACATAAAATATAAATATACAAAGTAAATTAAATAGCTCTTACACTGAGGTAATAGACTTAGTATAGCTGCTGTAAATCACAAATCATGTGATCAAACAAATGATGATTCAAATAATTAAAATACCATGGCCTCCATCTTCTCAGGCTTCAATTTGATCCAAATTAGGATGGAAAAATAAATAAGTAAATAATCAATGAATTCATTCCTTACATGCTCAGTGAATTAATTAACTAATCGAATCAATGAATGAATTCATGTGAACTTGCAAAGTTCATAGGTTAGTGCTTTTATTTTGAATTCCGTTCTTGGACTGCATTACTGTAATATCTACTATATACAGGCACCACAAAATAACTGGGGGCTAGTTTGACGGGGTTTTTCAGTGGGGGCTGGCTTGACTGGAGTCTTAAGTTATGCATTTGCATATTCAATGTGTTGCCTGTCACTTGAGGAAGCTTCTTAAAACATTTATGGCAAATGGTTGCCACACAGCTGACCTAAATGAGCTTGGAGGATCTGCAATATCAGGGGTTACCGGCCTTAGCCATCTTCTTGTAGCCAACTTCTTCAGACATGTTGTTGAACTAGTCTAGCAGCTGCTTTCAAAAGTTTTAACGCCTCATGATTGGAGGGTAGTCACATGGCATGCCATTGGTGATGCTTACAGGTAAAATTAAATAATATCCTCAACAAATTTTGTGGTTTAGGTCTAGGTATTTTTATAATGTTATATCCAAATAATAATCACAACAACCTTTAATAATCTAAAAGGTTTGGTAGCACTGATAGCTCATAGGGCTGGATCTGGATTGGAAGTTGTGTCACGATTCTGCCTTCTCACACCGCGAGACAGGTTTGTGGATCTGAATGTTGCAATTTTGGCTTCGATATGTGTATCCAGGCCTGGAATTTCATCACTTTAGGGGCAAGGCCACTTGGCCTCAATTATTTGAGGGCACAGAAGCCAGGGCAGCAAGGCCATAAAATAAAACAATGATTTTAAGTCCATGTCCATAATGAATTTAATTTGAATACTAAGAATGTATAAATATATGTGAAATTAATACATAAAACAAGCTCAGCCGAGTAATTTTCAACTTTCAACTCTTTATTAATTCATAAATGCATTTATTTTTATTTTATATTTATCTTTAACATAAACTACAAAGTGACTAGCATTCATGCCAGGTTATGTGATTAATCAGTCACTATCGTTTGAAGATGGGGATGGAGAGTCAGGGAGAGTTTCAGCGTGTGTCTTAAGATTCCTTGGACCATATGGATCAATGTTTGGCCTCTTCTTTTTGATGCCAGTTGCCCACCATCTTGCCACAGATTCTTGGCTGTGGAAATCTGCAGGAGCACAATCCTGGTTGGATTACATTGTTTAAACATAAACTAATAAACTTGATGTGATATATATTTGAAAAAATTGAAAAAGTAATCATGTGATGTATTCAATATCACTAATAAACCCAATGTTTTAAACATAGAACAACCAGGTTTATGTATTTATAAGCAAACAATATATTGTTCAGTGTACACGATGAACTGATTCACTGAACAATACCTGGCTAACAATTGTTTTTTGTTTTGTTAGATAGCTAACAAACAAACTACAGTAAAGGTATATAGTTGCCTCTTTAAACATATTTATTTCATGATGTTTTCGGAGCCCCCCGCGGATGATGGTGTCCCTGGCATTTGCCTATACTGCCTATGCCCAGGGACTACAGCAGAGCTACGCAACACCACCTGTCCATGGTCTGCCTCCCCACTAGGGGTGGAAATTTCTTGGCACCTCACAATTTGATCTGATTCCAATTCAGAGGTCAACAATTCCATTCTAAACCGATTGTCGATGCATTTCAATGCAACATTTTTTTGTGTACATTTCCATGCATGATTTCAAATAATAATAATAATAATAATAATAATAATAATAATATTAAATCTGAGTTTGCTCCTCAGAGTTTTTTAATCACTTTCTACTTTTGTGATGATCATTAAAGGAGTACGCCACCCCTAGGTGAAATTGAGTCACTCCCCGCAGTCCCTAGAGTTGGATGAGTGAGCCAAAGCGGTTTTTTAGCCGACCAAGCCATTGTCCTAATCTAGAAACGCCGCGGTTAGCTTTAGCTTAGCGTAGTCGCTGTAATCCGGAGTGTCCAGCTAGCATGTCGTTGCAAAAGTGAATCAAATAACTCAAGATTTTTTGTAATTATCTCTCGTGACCTATACATTCATATCGAGTACACATATAAATGCAAATTAACACGAAGGGATTTACTAGACCAATTTATATCTGGAACTATTTGCGGCCACAGCACAGGCAAAGCACTGCTACCACGCGCAAAGACACCACTCAGCACCTGAAAAGCCTCAACTTCCGTCAATACACCAGCGTGGCTACTAAGTTCTCTGCCTCTAGGAAACGACAATGCGAGTCGGACTAACGTGAAGTTTCCGTGATGATGTTAGCAATGTATAAACCAAGGAAGGGTAAAAATTATAACGTTACTTACAGGCATGGATGATGAACTCTGTTCTGCCTCTGTACTGAAAATGGATGGGACGGCCGTATCCTTCAGATGTAGCAGCATCTTTCTCGTAGCATACTGCATTTTCTCTTCGTAGTCCTCCGGTTTAAAATGCTCATCGCAAACACGATATGGATTGATTTTATCCACTGGTGTTGTTGCAGGAATGTCGAGGACAGCAAGCCAAAGATTTCTTCGTTCCACTGGTTTTGGAATTCTGTGAAACATTATGTTCGTGTATGTCCTCTGCTTGTTATCGCAGCCCTTCACACAGCAAATAACCATTTTTCCTCAGTAGATGTGAAACTAACTTCAAACTACTAACGTAACAACCTTACTGCAACAACTTCTTCTCTTACTGCAACTACATGCAGGTAACACTGGAAGTTGTGGTGCTGTGTGCTGTCTGTTTGCGCGTGGTAGCGGTGCTTTGCCTGTGTTGTGGCCGCAAATAGTTCCAGATATAAATTGGTCTAGTAAATCCCTTTGTGTTAATTTGCATTTATATGTGTACTCGATATGAATGTATAGGTCACGAGAAATGATTACAAAAAATCTTGAGTTATTTGATTCACTTTTGCAACAACATGCTGGCTGGACACTCCGGATTACAGCAACTATGCTAAGCTAAAGCTAACCGCGGCGTTTCTAGATTAGGACAATGGCTGGGTTGGCTAAAAAACGCTTTGGCTCACTTATCCAACTCTAGGGACTGCGGGGAGTGACTCAATTTCACCTGGGGGTGGCGTACTCCTTTAAAGAAAAACAGATTAATTACCTTGTCTAATATTTCATTAAAGAAAAGGCTTTTATTTGTCACAAATGGATTTGACTTTCTATGAACACAGAATCCTCCTGTTACAGGCAATGAGCATATCCCTACTCCGTAGCCTATAATAAATGCAGCTTGCATTTCTAACACATTATAGACCTATGTATCAGCTCTCATACTAAAACATGGCTACATTTGGTCATTGATAATAACAAATAAACAGATTAAATTTTCTTCTCTGTGTCATTAAAGAAAAAGCTGCTCTCAGTCAAAGATAAGAATATGTCAGACATGGACAGGAAAGAGCACTCAGATGCAGTATTGGCAGAAGTAATGTCAAGTTTTATTAATCTGTTTTTGCAAGTCTTCAGAACGAATGATAACAGAATGGCTATGAAAATCTAGAAGACGTACAAGACAAACAATATGAAACACAGAACACAAAATGCTCCCGCAGGAGGAAAACCTACTCTATTCTTGAAATGTAGTAAAGTATCAAAATTACAAAACAAAATCACTCCGAAGAGGAAGCGCAAAGGCTATGAAAAATATCTACTCTTTCTTATCAAACTTAACAAAAAATCGCTCACAAGGAGGAGAAAAGAAAAGCTATGAAATCTCAAAATGCAAAACACAAAACCTAACCAGAAAAGTACAAACTCAAAATCACTCTTTTCAAGAGGACAAAATTCAGATAAATAAAACAAGAACAATACTTATCAGGACTAGGAACAAAACTGTGGATCAGGGCTTCGGTACATGACATGGAAGACGAAATACTTTGGCGATGCAGACAGGGGAAGACAAAGACTTTATACACATGGGGGAAGGGAACACAGGTGAAAACAATCAGGAATTAGGGATGACGTCAGACCAGGGATACAAGAGGAAGGGCAAGTGACCTGAAACGAGAGGAGAGTTACTTTCAAAATAAAACATGAAATTCACGAGACAGATCCCAAGACAAGACAACCTCACCGCGATGTGACAGAATAAGACTTCTCCTATCACAAAATCTTCCTGTTATGGGTAATAGGAAGCATATTCCAATGCTATGCTACTTTATACCGCTTGCATTTCAACACACCGTGCAACAACTTTATGCACAACGTGTTGAAATGCAAGCAGTGCGCAACAAAGCGCGACTAAATACGGACGCAAGTCCTTGGCAATCAAAGTTGCTATAGAGTTTGTAATTCGCTTTGCTCTTCCTAAGTTGGATGAAAAATTTGATATCACTTGCTCGATGGTCCTCTGGTTGGAAGCAACTACAACCAACTGTTTTTCTTCCTCCTCTGGGTGGAAACGTTTAATGTGGTTTCTCATGTTTCCAAATAGCTTAGTTTAGTTCGACACAACTTGCATATGGTGTGGTGCTCGAACAGGTCCTTTTTTGCTTTAACTTCATAGAAGCCAAAATGCTTCCACACGCTTGCTGTTAAAGCAGAGGCTGCCAGTTGAATGTTGCTCTCAGCCATCTAATGTTTTGTTGTTATGTGCGCGGTTCCACTTCTTGCGTTCGGTCAACATTAAGTTGTCAATTAACATTTAGAAAATCAATTTTTGACTTTTTAAAAATCAATTCAGATTCATCCACGTCCGCATCACGATGCATCTAAGAACTGATTATTTCTCCCACCCCTACTCCCCAACCACAGCAGCAGAACTATGCAACAGCACCTGCCCCTGGTCCACCTCCCCATCCACAGCAGCGGAGCCATGCTGCAGCTGTAGCTCAGCCTACTGCCACAGTCCCTCCCCCTGCTACCTCTGAGCTGAGATACATCAGGAAGATGCTGCACACCCTGTGCACCTGACTTCTGTCCAGCTAAGATATACATATTCAGAACACTTTCCCATTTGAGTAACAGAACAACATGGAAAGATATAATGGTAATATTAGTAAAAATTATACATACCTCCATGGAATTCATATTATAAAAAAGGTATAGATTGTTGTAGGTGTTTTAGTAATTGTCTCACTATACAGGTTCATTTTGATTGCTTTTTAATGCGTTCATTTCATATCAGCTGTTGGAATATTCAAGGTCTCCAATCCTCAACCTTTGAGCTGAAGAGCAGAAACCCTGAATTCATAAAATCTATCAAAGACGTTGATATAAATGTATTGACAGAAACATGGTGTCAACATGATTTGCTCACTCACTGTCCTCCAAGGATATAATGAAGTCATGGTGCCCTCTGTAGATCATCGGGGGGGATCTTGGTGTGGTATAAAGGAAATCTTTGCCGTCAGATATCACTAGTAAAACAAGGTAAATCACACATTTGGTTGAGATTAAATCAAACCCTAGGCATTACTGATAGGGATCTATATCTCTGTGCAATTTGTATACCCCCAGTAGATTCTCCTTTTTTTGAAGAAAACATTTTTGACACTCTCCATTCAGAAATTGCCTACTTCCAGGCTCAGGGAAACATGCTTCTTACTGGAGATCTGAAAGGAGAACAGGAATTGAACCTGATGTCATGGATCCACAGAGCAACAACCATGTATTTGGTCAGGCCCCCCTTTTTACCACACCAACCATCACCTGTCGGAACAACCTTGAGTCTGAAATAAATCAAAGTGGCAGGGAGATGGTGCATCTCTGACAGGCCTAGGCCTGTACGTAGTTAATGGTAGGCTCAGAGGGGACTCTTTAAGGAGATTCACATACTCCTCAGCTCTTGGGTCTAGTGTAATAGACTGTGCAATCACTGACATGGAGCTCTCCACTATCATTGCATTCACTGTCAGACAGCTATCCCCCCGTTCAGACCACAACCAAATAAAGATGTTCTTTAAACTCTCAGATCAAATGAGTGACTCAAAAAGGGAACCCAGTAAGCTGTTTAAATTAAATCCTACCTACAGATGGGCCCCAGACAGTGGAGACAGATTCATCATGGCCTTGGACTCACCTGAGTGGGTGAATGACATCTCTCTATAAAAACAAGACAGCTCTGTCTGTCGGTCTATCTGTGTGTGTGTGTGCCTCAAATATCTATGCAGATCAGGATCAGAGTAGTGTTGCTTTCGTCAACAAAAATTATGACTAAATACCATCGTCAACGAACATTTATCGAACGGAGGAAACGAGACACAACGTAAATAGTGGTCATGTGACGAAAACTATAATCAAATATATAATGCAATATTGCTGACGAATAAAAACGGGACTAAATGTGGTTTACAAAATAAAAACTCTGCTAAAGTATCTCTTGATTTTCGTTGACCAAAACGAGACAAGACGAAATGTCATAACGTTATTTTGTCTCGCTATTATTATTATTTTGCAATATTTCTGTTTCCTGAGTCTCATTTCAGGTGCTGCATCAGGTCGCACTGCACAGATGCAGGCGACGTCTCTTCCTCAATCTCTACCCGAGCGGCATTATCAAAAAGATGCAGCTGCGGTGGCTTAACGATAACTCAAGACACAGAGTTAAGTCTGGCACAAAGAAAAGGACCGATGGCCAGCCAGCCGGGGTTCGGTGTTCCCTCCGGTGTCCCCTGTCAATCAAAACCCGCGGACAGTTTAAAATCATATGGATGCTGTTACAATGTGCAGTGATTAAGATACTGACTCACCAAATATCCTGGAAAGTGACAAAGTTAGGTTTTTCGCTCAAAATTACATAATTTCATGATCGTCATCAGTAAACTTGATGCTGTCTGACTCACTCGCGGGGACAGAGGCTGAGGGCTGATTTATTTTCATCACAAACACTAGGTGTTTTTTTGTTTTTTTTTGTCGGTGACAGACGTTGTTTTTAGGGCAGAAATGTGAGAAAGAGTCAGTAGGACAGTCGGGAGGCATGACAGGAGGAAGGACGCTTCTCCATCAACCTAACAGTCGGCCAGCCGTGTATGTGTGTGTGTATCTGTGTGAAAACAAAACAAGGAATACATAAAAAAGATACAAACAAAAAAGAAAATAAATAGAAAAAAGAATAATGAATAATGACATGAGGCGGATTTAACAAATGATTTGCGAATTCCACCAGCATTGTCAACCATAGACACCATAGCCACATGCACACCAGAGCCAATCACTGCAGAGCCCACCCCCCACCTCAAATGACACACCTTAAGAAACAAGCTACTTTAAGTGGAGATATATGAGAGAAACACAAAAAAAAAATGTGAATTGAAATGGGATACTTGAACAGAACACTGGTATGCGAGAGATACACAAGGACAACAAACTGGAATTGAAATCTATGGATGTTCCTGTGGATGTCCGTGTGTAGCTAGCTGCTACCCTACACACTCTTGATGCAGTCTATCCATAAAATCTTCACTTCACACTTCAATCAACAGATATAGATAATAGATAGGCCTGTCATTATTATTGATACAATTGATTATTTAAAAAAAGGTCACCTTCCATCAGGGGCGGTTCTAGGGGGGTACCAACAGGGGCCAGTGCCCCTGTAACTCTGAGTCCAGACCCCCCTGTGGCCCCCCTGACAGGGAGTCTCCATCAATAATACAATGACAGATTTCTTGCAATGATTTTGTACTGAAGGGAAATGTGAAAATAAGGTGTCTCAGCAGTTTACTACCCAATCAAAATTGTTGAAATTAAGTCCCGTTTATCCCATGTCTGATTAAGTAATTTGTCATTTTTTTCCTGGGTTGTAAGTGCCCCCCAACAAAAAAGGCGGCCCCAACCTGCTTAAAACTGGTCTAGAACCGCCACTGCCTTCCATGTCCATGGTAGTGAAAAGCTCCCCCAACAACAACGCTGTACTGTCCATGGAATCCACTCACCGCTGCGCCTCTCATCCTTTGGTTGGAACTCGCCACGAATAGAAGACCGACCAATCGGAGCACAGATCGGTGAGTTTGAAATTCCACCACTTCTACCGCAAACGCAAAAGTCACATGGGCCAACGTGCCCGGCCAATGATATTTTGCATTCGTTGTAAACAGACTGAAGTGGCCAATCGCAGCTCGTGAGGTTGTTCTCTTCCTGTTGACGTCAGTGGCTAGCTGAGCACCGTTCTGGTGCCAGAGGCTGGACAGTAAAGAAGAGAGAAAGAATAAGCGACTGGCACAAAACAACAGGAAGCATACCGGATAGATAATTCATCGCTTAGCTATGGTGATAAACACAGAGCAGTGAGCCCGACTTCTCTTAAGACATGTTGTTTTTCCGATGTACAGCCAGATAGTTAGCTGCTCCTGGATTCGATCACCGAAGTTTTGGCTGAAGAAGTTTACAGCGGAACGGCTAACCAGGACCGTTAGCACCGGGACTAACCCGTCTGACACAGCCCTACACAACAGAGACGGACAACATGGTGTCTTGGATCATTTCAAGAAGCGTTGTGTGAGTTAAAAAAACGACTGAGGATAGTTAAATTTGATTAAAACGTTTACCACAAGGAGAAAACTGGGCCAACTGGTGGGACTGAGCTTTGTTAGCTTGCTTGGCTAAAACTTGTTACCGTCCTTTGGCCAAGTTACGACCTGTGTAAACATTAAAAACATGAAACGACTCGGTTTAAATGGTAAGATACTTACCAGGCGTCACAAGCACGCTATGGAAGTAACAACATGAATTTGTGCTGGGCCCGGACAAGCTAGCCTTGTGGTCTGTGATTTGCGTGCAAGGCTAAACGCTAGCATGTTGTTTATTAATCTTGGTGTGGCACACACACTGAACTGTGACAGTGTCACTTCGGATCGGTGTTGGTGAGGTGCAGCTTTTCAGGCCTCTACATGTTCTTGTGTGAAGGTGTGTCAGGTACAGATGTCGCCTTCAATGTATTAATAGTCAGCCCTGCCAGTTTAACTTGGCAAGATAGAAAGGCATCCTCCAACGAATCTGAGTGACTTTGACGACCTGTCAGGTTCCTGTATACCTAGTTATCCACTGACATGCTGCTGACATCCTATGTGAAATGTGAAGTAAGCAGGAGTCACAGATTACACCAGAGATGTGATGACTTGGTGTTAAAATGCACATTCTGAATAGATTGCCTTTGTCTCATTCTCTGTCTTTGTCTCTCCACCTTTTCCTGCCGTCCTTCTCTGTCTGTGATTATACATCCAGAATCATTAGTTACATAACACAGTGTAATGGAGGACAGGAATTTAGCAGAAAGGACTGAAGGGAGTGGCGGAAAAACACAGAGCGCCTTTCGCTTTTCTCTATTGCAACTATCAAACACAATTCCTCTGTTTGAGATGTAAACACATTCTTTAACATTTGTTACAGGTTAGTACTTGGCTTATCACAGTTCAGTCAAGATCTTTGTCTTCAGAAGACAGATAAGCATCAAAGGCTTTCACACCTGCAGGCCCTTCGTCTCGTAACCTGTTCAGGACTCAACACAAACTTAAAAATGTTTGAAAGGCTGGCAACCAGACAAAAGCTTCTGGTTGGCCAAACTGAAAATGTGGTTGCCATTTTCATTCACCTTTTATAGGCTAGCTAATTGGTTAATCAACCTCTAATTCAGCTGTACTTTTATAAACAATTGAGTGGTTGTATTTATAACTTTCTATCGTAGCGTATATGCTCTGTTTATGCCTTGTATGCAAGGATCTGATTAGTTTGTTTATAATATACATAGTAAATTAAGCAGTGAAGTCCAATATTGCTTTCTGACTTGTAGTTTAGTATAGGTTAAAAGTGGAGTGAAAAGAAAAGACTCAAGTGATGTATAAGTACCTAAAATGCTAAATATGTAATAAGGCTAGGACTCTCTCAATCTAAACAAAGGCTAGAAAAGACCTTTCTAACTCTGTGACTACTGAGAGGCAATGTTGTGTAATGGTGTGTTGTTTGATGGCAGTGTTTGATGGACATGTTGAATAATAAACTATTCTGACAGAGGTTTATGAATAACTCTTTCTGGCCTATAATAGAATAATAGAATAGAATTACTTTAATGATCCCAGACTGGAAAATTATTTAAGGTGCTGGCCTGCAGGTACAGATTATGATTTTGGGGTAAGGTCATTAGCCCTGTGGCTCAGGAGTCTTTAATCCAGGAATCTGGAGGCCTTATCTTGGTTGACCCTCCATCAACCTCCATTCAGCTCAGGAAAACCTGACATACAGTTTTTTTTACATTTGCATAGTCAGAATTATTCACTGATCACTTGCCTTTCTGATTTGTTCACCTCAACTATATATATATATATATATATATATATATATATATATATATATATATATATATATATATATATATATATATATATATATATATATATATATATATATATATAACTCAGTTCTAAACTCCAAAAGGGTGCAATGTAAAACTCTTATTGTGAGGACAAACTCGTTGTCACCGTTCACAGCCCAACTTCGAGCTTCATGTCACGTCACATGTTTACGCCTACCCCAGAGGAGGCTTTTGGAAAAGGAGGAATATTACGCCTCCATTTTAAAAAGACAAGCCGGCACATTGCCGCCCTTACCTTTGAGCAAGTGTGCCGCCTTTTCTATCTAGAAAGGGCTAGGGATATGCTTATTGACTGTAACAGGAGGATTCTGTGTTCATAGAAAGTCATATCTATTTGTGACAAAGAAAAGCCTTTTCTTTAATAAGATATTAGAGAAGGCAATTAATAATTTTTTTAATGATCCATCAAAAAAGTAGTAAGCAAACTCTGAGTAGCAAACTCAGATTTAATTAGGGCCCGAGCAGGGAACCTGCAAAGACCCTATTGTTTTTCAAATGATTCTTTATTTTATTTTATTTTTTTGTCCCAAATGATCGCATTTTTCACTGCTTGAACATACCCCAAAATTCACCAAACGTGGAATATAAGTCACACCTGGCGAAATTTTTTTTATAATCTATTGTTATTAATTTCCACCACTAGGTGGTGCTGTTATTAAGGAAAGTGCGTTTTGGCTAATAATTCCCATATACTTTGTCGCACATTCAAAAACCTTATATCCCCGTGTTCAGTAAAATGTCCTGAGCCATGGCCATTTCTGCCTACCGTTTTTTTTGCTACGTTACAAAATGTCGAAAACTTACTTTTCGAACTCCTCCCAGGTGGTTTCACCGATTTGCATGAAACTTGGCACACAGCATCTGTGGACCCTCCTGACAATAAGCTATCAAAAGAGTTTTAATAGGACAATTAATTTTAAAGTTATTAAATAACAACTTCCTGCAGATTTGGTTCATAACAGGAAGTGTTGCATATTTCCACATTGGTCAGGTCTAATGACATGAAACTCAAGTTCCTATTTCTGCATGAGCCCCTGAGCCCCTGTGCAAAATATTAGGCGATGACCACAAGGTGGCGCTCTTTAAATTGATGTATTTTATATCTCCACAATGGTTCATCGGATTAACACGAAACTTAGTACATTTATTGTTAGTGCCCTCCTGAGGACATCTGACAAAGGGTTTACAAATCTGCCACTAGGTGGCGCTCTGACGGCTGTCTAATTTTTGGCACTGTGCCCACACCATAACACTTATGGAAATTAAATTCATAGACGTGCAATAGAATGAACCCCTGTGACTCACACACCAAAAATGACCAGCAGGTGGCGCTATTTTCAATGCATCTGATTATCACTTAAATATTCATAGTTGTGTTCCGTGGACTGATGGGGCTTTGTGTAAAATTTGGTGCAAATCGACCAATAGGTGGCGATCTGGTTGCAGTCTCATGAGTTTGAATGGAAAGTAAATGGGAAAATCTTAAAATCCTCTTCAAAACTCATCGACTTTCAACCTCTTCTTGTGCTTCATGCTTTGAGCTACAGATACTATTCCACCTTTTAAATAGTCAGAACTGTGAACTGTTGGGCATGTATTCAGCTTTTACATTTTTTTTACGGTTTTCAAATCATCACAGTTTTAGTTTTAAGGATTTTTAGGCCGTCTTCAGATTTTATAATGGGTGTGTATTGCGTGAGCTAGAGGGCGTGACATCATCACTAGAGCATAGAGCAGCTGGAAGAACTGGAGAAAAAATTCTCTTGAGATTGATTTGGATCCCACATCTTTTACTTCACATAGACACTATATCCATAAAAATGTAGGACATCTTGTTGGCTTTCAGCTCATGGTCCTATTTTAGATGTAGGACTTACACTTTTGGCTGTAGAAGTCCCATAAGCCACAATGTTAATTGTGAGCCTAGGTTTCTGGAGGAGAGCAGACAGTACTTGTTTTGTCTCTCGCTCTGCTGCTGTCATTTTTCACTCTCCAGAAATAAAAAATGACATCACAGATTTCAGCAATGTCTCCTGTTACTCAATATATAAATATTTTGGCGATAACCAATACATTTTTTTCGAAACTGTTCACCTTTTTAAACTCTTTCAGCCCTCTTACTTTTTAGCTTTCATCATGCAGCACACCCCATTAGTTAATCAGTTCTTCTCTGATCTTGCTGGATTCTCTGGATTTTTTTCAACATCTCCCACACAGACTCCCGAGAGCAAGCACAGTAAGATGGAACTTCCATACCTGTGCCTTGAACACTGTGTTTGAGCATGAATGTGACATCATCCAGTGTTTTGAAACCATCAGGGGAGTTTGAGCCTACCACTCTGCGGGAAGAGTGAGGGTTTGTGTGGCTACTGGACGATAATACTTTCAGCTTCTTCTGGAAACTATTTCATTGCATTATGCCTCATGTGGACGTTTTCTTCAGCCAGCTCAAGAAGCGGACCATCAACTCAGTCTTTGTCTGGGGAATCATGTAGCAGTACACACACTTTTTTCTGACTTCAGCATACATTATTTAATACTAGAGCAGGCCACCAAATTATAAAGGAACAGCTTCTTCATCGCAAGTCATTACAAGTAGAAGCCCTGACTGCAGCCTGCCCCAAGGTGCGTGGACTGCGAGGGCCTGTTCAACACTGCTTGCAGCTTTAATTATTATCTTTTAAATCATGCATGGAAATGTACACAAAAAAATAGTTGCATCGAGATGCATCGTCAATTGTTTTACAATGGAATCGTTGACCTCAGAATCGAATCGAATTGTGTACTGCCAAGAAATTCCCACCCCTATGAATTTGTACTGTCACACAGTTCCAGTCGGTCTACAGTGAGCCCACGTAGGGCCTCTGTACTGTTAGGAAACACTTGGCAAAACTTCAGAAGCTACCAACATCAACCTAAAGGCTGGATATTTCTTTGCATGTTAATTCATGGGTTGACATTGTGAATGAATCAATACACCTTTTAGACAACTTTACCGATGAAAGTGGCCCAGGTAACTATTGGATGAAATACAATATACAGTTATACCAGTCTTTGACCACCTCACTCTCATTGGCCTTCATTGATACAATAACAGTGTAGTTTTCATGTCAGCGGCTGATGTGGGAATGCTCAAGCATAGCTACAAAGAAGTTGGACAGCTCAAGAAATATGAGTAGTCAGACAGACTACCTGTCGTCTAGTTTAATAAAAATTCTAACAACCACCTAATATGTTCAGACTCTTGACCTGATTATGAATATGATATGGAGGTGATGACTGATGGATCAGGTCTTGGTCAGTTGGTTTTGATAATTAGCAGTTTAATTTGTAGATTGTCTTTGGCGATCTAGGCCTTGACAAATATGCAATACCATTGTGCCAAAGTTGGAATTTCTGTATGATGTGTTAGGTATGCTTTTTTGACGTGGGAAGAATCTGAGAGCTATGAGACCAGTCTAAATGATGTACCGGTATGTCATATGTTTCCCCATGAGGAAATACTCTTGGATTATGCAGACCTGGAGTCTAACCAGTCTCATTTGCTGTAGCAGCAGTTCTCTCAACAATCCTCCCTCTGTTTATAGGGGAAAAGTCATGTAATCAAATTCTTATTCCTGAAGCTCAAACCAGATGGTGGAAGCTCAAACCCTCTCAAGATCTGAAGTTTTTTTTCCCCTTCTCTGTTTCTCCCTCCTCCCACTTGGTGTGTCTCCTGTATTTTATTGCCCTTGTTCTCTCTTTCTCTCGACTCGCTCTCCTGTCGTCCTGTCCTCCCCCCTCTCTCCATCTGGTTGTTGGTGGTGTACGGTGTCAGGAAACCAGGGAAATTGACCTGAAGCCCAGAGTCAAGGCCTGTCTAAAAGCAACAGGGCTATTTTCTCAGCTGCGTGCAGAGAGACGGGGAGAAGGTGTTGAAATGGGAAGAAGCGGAATGAGGAGGAGAAGAAAGGGAAATGGCGGGATGGTAGATCTGGTTTGAGAAAGAGGCCCTGCCTTTCACTAAATTGCTTCAAGAACATTTCAGTGCACGTTCATTGTCTTTTGCATGAGCTTGGTTTAGGGAGACTTGGTTGAAGTCTCTCTGCAAGTGTCAGTGCACATTTAAGAGCGTCTTAAAAAAAATGTATTGGATATAGTTACAGGAAGTTCAGGTAAGCCAAAGTTTGTATGGTTCCAGAAGAATCAGGGAAGTATTACCAAGTAAGATCTGTAGGTTTCTTCGTTTGATATACTATACCCTTGTATTTTTAGAAAAAACTGCTGCTGTTGTTGTTGATGATGGGGGCATAGTCAGTACCAAAACCATCATTTACATGCTGTGCCACTGGCTTGATATACATTTGCAAATAAAACTCAGGTCTGAATTTTCTAGGTAAATATTGAACCTGAGTAATGTAATTTGATCTAACACTTGCACCTCTTCTTCTTAGACGCAAGTCCGTTAAATCTTAACACACAGAAACCAAACATATACAGCTGGAATCACCATGAATTCCATTTTCAAGCGACAGCATTGTCCCGGATGTTCATTGCTAATACATGTCTAACTTCATCTATTTAATCATTGTTTTGATGTTTCCTCAGTATCAAAAGCTGAGGCTGTGATGGTTTTTTTAATCCAGTACAAAAGTGCCAGAGCAGCGTGACTTTACATGAGCAGATTGACCAGCATGTAAAGAAATACAGACTATTTAACAAGGCTCAGATGGAGCCTGCTCTGCTCCATAAGTGTCTGAATTTAACCACTACTTATGATGCTCTGCCAACCTAATACCACTTTTCCAACAAAATTACCGGGTCTACACAGGTCTTTTTAAACCCAAGTCAATCTGCTAAAAAGTGCCTAGTGACCCCATATCCCCATATGTTGTACGTCACTGATGGTTTAAGGGTGTGCAACGTCAAATTTGTTTGGACTACATAAATGCTTTACGATAGACCATAGTCACCATAGCCATGTGCGCACCAGAGCCAATAACTGCACACCATAGCCACGTGCGCACCAGAGCCAATCACTGCAGAGCTCACCCCCACGACATACCTTAAGAAACAAGTGGATTTATACCTGCAGCGGCGTGAGCTGGACCGAGATTTTGCCAGCGGTTCAGTCCTGTTCTGTGCATCTGCACTGACTGTTGTGGATATAATGAGACCAAACGACTGCGGACCGAGTCTGTTCTGGTCTGAGATTGAGATTTTATTTGTTGAAAAAGGCAACACACCAACCAATCACAAAATTACATGGCAAACCACATAATTTGGTTGCTAAAGAACAGGGGAAGTTGTGGGAGGGACGGCGGCGGACGATTGACAGCAGCAATGACGGTGACAGAGAGAGAGATAGCAAGTTTTGAGGGTTGAGAGATTTGTTACATATGGCATGTTTTGAGCGTATATTTAGTGTGTTATGTAGTGGAGACAGAGGAGACTGCTGAATGTGGGGCAGGCAGTGCCTGAGCCTGAGGAATTGCCTGCATTTAAATGTAAATACTTACATATAACTGTAAATTTCAAGAACTAATGCAGAAATTTTGCAAACAATTTGTATTTGCATTATAAGTCATAAAAAATGGTTCGTTAAACATATTTGTGGTTTTCACAGTAAAAGATCTTACTTTTTCCTTCTTGGATCTTATATTTTTTGTGATTTTTTTGATCTATTGTGTTAATACAGTATGTCAAAATGAAACAATAACTGTGCAGTCACACACGAGGTTGTGCTGAAAATAATGAAACCAAACAAGGCAAGGTAAATAGTTTTTAAGGTGAAATATGATGGTAAAATCCAAAGTAATCAAAAATGGCCAAATATCCCTGACGTCCCACCTTCAAACACAGCCTCATTTGGCTATCCATGAAAAAAATACTTAACCTCCCACTTTTCTATAGGAATACATAACTTCCTATGGGCAATGCACTAGTTTGGAAAATCTACATAAGCTGCATGATAAAATTACTTTATCCCCGTTAAAGTTAGCCAGGAGCTAAACAGTAAATGTTGTAAATGTAGTTTTTATACATTCCATTTGCACACAAAAGCCAGATTTTAACAGGTTCAAGTGAGGTTTTTGACCAGTGGAATAAGGGTATTAGTGTGGAAATTAAGATTGTATTAGTGGTCGTTGTTTTCCATCATCATTATCCAATTTTTCTAGCTAGAATGAGAGGATGTGCCAGAAGTTGTTCCAAAATTTTGCACACAAGGTATAGTGATGGTTAGGAGGAAGGTGGGTAAAGTAATGCACACTGAATATATGTCATGTCATTGTCCGTAACCGCTTATCCCTTTCCATGGGGTCGCGGGGTGTTGCTGCTGGTGCCAATCCCAGCCTTGTCTCAGGGCAAGGGCAGGGTACTCCCTGTTGCCAGCTCATCGCAGGGCCCTCACTGATGAGCAATGTGGGGTTCAGTATCTTGCTCAAGGACACTTCGACATGCAGCTCAGCCTTTCCCAGAGCCGGGATTTGAACTAGCGATCTTCCAATTACACACTGACTATATGCGAAACTTAAAGTTCTGCCACACCACACCAGTCAGTGACGATGCAAATAGTGACGATAATCAGTATCTGAAATTTGAGTTTACTGCTCATTATTGAATAAACTCTTGGGTATCTATTATTTAGGAAGTCGTGAATGAGGAAGGATGGAACAGAGGTTGCATCAGACTTTTTCTGTCATTTTTACAAATGGTATAATCAGTGCCGGCCCTGATAAATTTGGTGCCTTAGGCAAGATTTTAGCCGGCGCTCCCTTCCATCGCAGTCAATTTCACAATCAATTGTCATGCACGCACATAGAATCTGCACATAGATTTTTATTTCTTTTAAGTAAAAAAAACAAACATATTATCTCTCAGCCTCAGCAAGTGCCATCTCTTGCTTATCTATTGTCAGCCGCTTTGCAAAACGACCTCCAACTCCTCCCATGTTGCCATGAGTGTATGGTGCTCCTGACTATCCTCATGAACCTTCAGCAAGTGGCTTGCATCTTTCCAGTCCTTTAGTCCTTCCTTATTATGTCTGTATTCTTTTGGGAAAAAAAACATTTAGCAGAAGAAGCAGTGCAAACTATCATTTCTGTTTGAGTACATCAGCCAGCTTCTTTTGATTTTTTTCCCCCCATTGACTAAGACTGTTACAAAAGTCATGTTGACACTCTCCCTTCTTTTTTTATTGGAAATGGTCCTCTGTAAACTAACTTGCATCTTACTTTGTCACTTAGACGAGATGGCCAATCAGCAGGTCTATTGGTGCAGCCTTTAGTCCTCATGCTGTGTCACTCTGCTGTGCTGAGGTAGAGGGACAGGAGCACCTGATGCTGTGTCACTGGGGTGGTGGTGAAATATTTTGCATCTGAAGTGCATCTGAAGAGAGAAGAGAAGTATATGTGACCACTGCATGTTACATTTTAATGAAAAAAAAAAAAACCCAGATGATTAATGTGTGCTATATATAAGACTAATATAGACTAATAATGAAAATGGGGAATGGGAACGCTAAGGTGTGGCGTATTAACAGTAATACACTTTAACTGCACTTTTATGCTGATGTAAACTTTACAAAGCATAAACTGTGACACAATAAACCAAAGGCATGCAACGACCCTATTACAAAGGGGATGAAAACTAATAGCATTTTATCTGACATACAAGCAGGAAAGACACCTGTAAAATAACACCTTAGCAGGCCTAACGTTAATTTTCCAAATGTCCCTGATGAATTTAAGGTGGAGTAACATTAACACACGTCAACTCAGCTATTTATTGATTATTAAACAATGCTGCTATCTTCTGAAGTAAGCTAGCAAGTTAACACTCTGCTCCAACAATGGTAACTACGATGTATTAACTATAAATTTCCTTTCGCTTCATCACATTGACGTTACTGTACCGGTATCTTCTTCATGTCTTCCTCTTCTTTCCTTCTTTTCCTTCACTGGGCACTGGATGGCTTCAGTCTTTGGGACATTGTAATTCTCCTTTAGTATCAGTAAGTCTCTCTCTTGGTCTTGGGGTTTCGGTGCGGTCAGATTCAGGCAGCTCGCCTCTCGACCCCACCCCACTCACAGAGGACAGGTACAGTGCAACGAGCCAGGAACCAAGAAAAAAGGCCTCGCTGTTATTTAATAGTCTTTGCTATGATGTTATGTTGCTGTGGGCTTATATATTATTTCAAAACAATAGTAGTAATGGCACTGGTAAAAAAAAAAAAAAAAATTATATGTATTTTTTTATTATCACTTTTCAGCACCCCCTGCGGACGACGGCGCCCCTAGCATTTGCCTATACTGCCTATGTCCAGGGCCGGCTCTGGCTATAATACTTTATAATAATGTCAAAATCAATTATTACCTGTCAAGTGAATTAATTGTTTTTGACGATATTGAGACATTATGTATTTAATAGCATTTTAATTAAAAACATAACTTGATCAAAATTACATTTAATATACAAATCAAATGTATAGATTATGCACTTGCAAGGGTGTAGAGAGAAAAGATAAAACACTGTCAGCACCAGATAGTGATGCTAGGGTAAGCGTCTTCTACAGGTGTTTGTCATTGTGTTTGACAGTGTTATAAGTGTCACTAACTAATGTACATTAGATTGCCCTCTGTGTTGTAATCTGTCAGAATTCAGGCAGCTTTCTTATTTTGTGTCATTGCTAAAAAATTCAGTCATTGACAGAATATTTCATTAATGTGAACTCTGTGATGAATTCAGGCACAGATTTGAGACAAAATTACATGTATATTTTATTTGCAGAACTAAGACTATTTACCTCAAGTGTAAATGAAAAGATAAAGGAGAATGACACAGTCCATCAGTATTTTCTGAGTTGATATGTATTTTGACATCATTATGGCTCAGAATCTCTCACCATCATGGGTTGGATGAACCCACCCAAATTTTTCTGCCAACAAACCAACCTGCCTGTAGACTAGACTCACTACATTCTAAGCAAATTAGGAGCAACTGAGACACAAAAAGCTACCATTATCACAATATCAACATTCGCCCTTCATTAGCAATTTTAAAATCTGCTAGCCAAACTCCAGGCCTTCAAATTATAGTGTTGGAGAGGAAAGACTTGTATGTTATTGTTTGACACTGCTGCACCACTACACTACCAACAAACATAGCAATATGGGCATTAATTGATACTATCCTGAAACTTACCTACAACACCATATCAGCAACCCCCACCAGGCTTTTGTTCTAGTGTGCTTGGGCAGAAGAGGGTCTGGGTTGTTGTGCAACCAGTTTCTCCACTCTAAAAATGCACGCATGCACACACACACACACACACTCCAGTGTAAGAGAGCAAAGGACTTTAATTTCCAGACTTTAATTTTGGGGAACAGATGTTGCAGCAGTATTTGTGTCCACCCTTATGCAAGTAAAACACAAAAATTACAGAGTGTGACAAAGATATGAAGATGTGAAGAGAGAGGGAGAGTATGGAAGCTTTGGCAGCCAGGGTGTTTCTATGGCAACAGCAGGACTATAAACTGCTGTGGTTGTTGGCAGCTCGCCTGCTGCTGAGAAGACCAGTGTGTCTGTGCAGAAGACTATATACAGTGTGTCTGTGTGTGTATGTTGGTTGCTGTTATTGTGAAATCCCCCACATTTCCATCCTTTACCTTCAGCAGACGTCCATGCTCCTGCCTCAGTTTTATCTTGGGTTAGGGTTACCAAAGTCATTCATTGAGGGCTTGACGGTAAGCTTTTTTCCAAGTAGCACTGTGCTACCATGCTGAAAAATTTAGTAACACACAACATTTTTTAGTGGCACAATGAAAATGGAGCAATTTTGAAAATAAACTGATGGACACAATACTTCTGATATTGTGGCGCTGGGTTGGGGGTCGTTTGGGTCATCATACTGTAATATTTATACTTATGTCATAGACTCTCACACAGCCATCATGAACTCCCCTGCATGGCCTTGGAATGAAGATTCGTCTACAGTTGTAAAGAAATACTAGGCCTATTTTCATTATTTGATTCAAGAGAGGAGTTATCGAAGTCAGAGTCCTGCATGGGTGAAAAATAATGTACACGTTTTCCCACTGAGGGTTGTACTTATAAAGCTTCACAGCTATAGTGCCCCGGCTGCCTCCTGCATCACCCTCTCCCTTTCTCTCTGACGGACCCGGTAAGGTGGTCTACCACCTCGTTTAACGCCCCGTCCTCTTCTTTGTCCTCTTCTTCGTCCTCTTCTTCGTCTTTGTCGCTCTTTTTTCTGTCTGTTCCTTGTTTCTGTCTTCTGTCTTCCTTCTGTCTTTCTGTCTTCCTTCTTATCATCCTCTTGTTTTCTTACCAATAATGCATTAGGGGATTCATTTTCACAACGCCGACAATCTTTCGCTTCTGGATTTTGTGTTTTGATTTTAGTTTTTGCGCCACAGTCTTCACTGTATGTGCGCGTGTGGTCACGGGTTAGTCCCCCTATGATTAGATTTTTAAGATGCATTTATACACCTTAGTCTGACTAAAATCGGACCGGATTGGATTTCTCATAGCCGGATTAAAACACCTACATTATTTGATTGATAGTCGCATTACTTCTGCATGTATATGGCAATTTTAAACAGATTGGCCTGCGTTTAAAAAAAACTGTGTTGAAAAAGCAGTATATTATTGTTGACAGTAGTAGTTGGCCATTTCAATATTTGATCATGTTGAATACAGAATGCTGTTCATTAGGGGTGTCACGATTCTCCAAATCCTCGATTCGATGTGATTTTCGATTTTAGGGTCAGGATTCGATTCAATTTTTTTCTTTTTCTTACAGCACAGAGGCCTATGCCATTTTCAGACTATTCTAGTCTACGATCATTGGTTTTATTCATCAAATTTTGTACAGTAAATCTTATTTCAAAAGATGGGCTACATATAAGTGATGCAATTTCCATAATGTATCACATTAGGCACTAATGGTCAAATTCAAATAATTTATTTACAATATAAAGGTAACAATCTGGTTCTCAGTCAAGTGGAAAACAACAAAGACAAACATAACAATAATAATAACAAAAATGGGAGGTCACAGAGGGTGCCTGGCAACAGATGTGCTACAAAACAAAATAAATAAATAAAAATTATAACAGTCATGTCCAGAGTCATGGAACAATGAGAGCCTTAACAAACTATACCCTAACAGTTGAACATAAAAAAATAAGTAGTTTGGACTTTTTTGTCCCCTGAGAATGACAACTGTCATTTTTACATTGTTCTTTCAAGTTTTTTTTCTTTAACAAAGATATGTTGTTATCTTTATCTTAAATGTTTAAATCCAGTGTTTTCCACCACTGAACAAGGCTGCAGGTCTGCTGCTATAAATAGCCCTATAGCGTTAGTTATAGCTTTTGCGCGAGCTGAGGTCTGTGGAAGTTTTATTGCAAACGAGGATGGAATAGTTGGCTGGACCAGTGATGGTGTTTTCCCAGTTGTCAAATCTACATCCTTGTGATGCCGGCGAATGTGTCCTGCCATGTTTGTAGTGTTTCCTGTGGCCGAGTATGGTACACGCACATAGCATATCTTACACACGGTGGTCTTCATAACTCATCGGGAATGCAAAATACTTTAATACTGGTGATTTAAGAGAAGCAGGAGCTGCTTCAAGCTCCGGTGCCGTTGCTCCTTTATCTGCACTTGCCATGGTGTCATAATCTGCAGGTTAGCTAACTAGCGGCGTTGGCTACAATGTGCGTAATTTGCGTAGCGTGCGTGCGTAGCTTTGCACACCTCCCTGGGGGGTGATCGTCGATCCTCTCTTTGACTTCGATGCTCGAGACCATTACGTAATTTCGATCGATTTCAATAAAAAATCAAAATCGTGACACCCCTACTGTTCATTCAAGCTAACCTGAGATTTTACAGCTCACATCTTTGCATTTTCTCACTAGTGCCATCACATAAATGTAGTGGTGTGAAAAGTACAATATTTGTCTCAGATATGTGTTGAAGTAGAAATTTAACAAATAGCATGAAATGTAAATCATAAGCAAAGTACAAGTGTTCTGGATTATAGTACTTTAATTCGACCTACCCATAGCGTAGTGAAGCCTGTGGCTGAACCACTGCAGTCTTGTCCAGTCATTAAGTGCCACTGCTTTGGCATTATTTTTGTCATTGTTGATGGTTATGCATTCTTGTGACTTTTCATTTAACCCCCAAATGCTTCCTTCAAGCCTTGGGATATCAACTCATAAGGGAAATTTGAAGTCTGTAAAACATTTGCTGTGATGAAGTGGATGGTCAGACTAATGTCAGGCTCCATGATATGACTTGACCAGAAGTTGTTGTTGTTTCTCCACTTGCTTGGGGACTTTTCTGTATCGTTTGCGGCATTTCAATTTGGCTAACGTGGATGTTGCTGTGGCTTTTAGTAACTGGAAAAGCAACAATGAAGAGGAGGAGGACTATTTAACGTAGTTGGCTTGACCAAAACTTCCTCTGCAAGGAAGACGGCTGGCTCCTCCACCTCCTCCTGCTCCTCCTCTTCACTATGTCCAACACTTTAAGCCATTGCGTTTTTACAAAACAAAACTGCATGGGATTTCACATTTTCCAGACTATTTACTGCGTTTACACATAAAGATGAGAGCATTTCACCTAAGAGTACTCGTGTGAGTGTGACCACATGGTTACTTGCCACAAAGATAGCGAGCAATAACTTCTACATTCACTGTATACTTGAGATTCTAGAACTGCTGGAGACCTGAAGCTTTGTGCTCACTGGCTCCAGTGTGGCTTAACCCTAATAGGGTCACTCGTTAATCCAAAACACAAGTATCTGTCCCTTGCTGTGGTCTGTTGGTCCAGTTTACCTCACATAAAGTCATGTTATTTGTTTGATATCTGCATCAAGACTTCTCCAAAAAGTATCAATGCCAAAAATACAACTGAGAGATAAAGTTTGGTGACTGGAATTAGCTTAGGTGCTTAGCTGATCAGACAGCTTAACCTTAAAGCAGCCACTGAATATAATATAATGTCAGAAATTCAACCCCTGTACATTTGTCATGAAGGCATTACTTGGGTATGGAAGCCACAAACTTTTCATTTTTTTAAATTTTTTTTTACCAAACTGTAAACATGTTTATTTCTAAAGTTGGGCCTTTTAACATGGGCTCATATGGAGATTTGAGGAACTGCAGAGTTTTGGACTTTCACAGTGGCTTCAATTCTCAGAATGGGAGTTTGGCATATGGTATTATTACGTAACACATTTTGGTGGAAAATCAGTAAAGTATGAATGGGTGAAATAGATGAAAATGTGAATGTTGGGCCAGTGAATATGTGAAAAAAGTTGAACAAAATAATCTATGACCACACAAGAGTACTGTGTGACTGGTAAAACTGTCCACAATGGACTGAAATAAAATGATAGCTGTCACAGTAGTATGTTGTTGGGTCACCTATCTCTAGACTCTGCTGCATTTATTTTGACCTTTTAAATATATCTATATTATGAAGCTTCCGGTATGGCGGCGAGCTGGTCGGTGGTGTAGTTCGAGAGCTCCCTGAGCGGTCCGACATTTCCCCAACCTCAGAGTAATTCACGCAAACATATCTGTGAAACTTTTATGGGGAAATATAATCTAAGAAACGCTAAGACCGTAACGAGCCCAAACTGTGAGGAAAACGTGGAAATGGCGACAGGAGATGTCGACACAGATGAGGCTAATGTGCATGCTACAATGGCCGCCCTGCAAGCGAGCATGGACGCTATCCGCGCTGACATAAAAGCAGGGCACCTGGACATGAAAAAGGAACTGAGCGGATTCTGCGAGACAATCAAAAAAGACATGAGGGAAGAGTTCGGGAACTTTAAAGAAGAAGTTAACCAACAACTGAGTGAGATTGGGGCAGAACTCAAGAACACAGAGGCCAGAGTGGAGGAGGTGGAGACCCGAGTGGCCGAGATGGAGGAGTGGAGTGTTGCCGTGAAGGACGAGCTTCTCCGGGCTCTGAAGGAGCAAGAGAGCATCGTGTCAAAGTTAACGGATTTGGAAACACGCTCCCGCAGAAACAACCTCCGCATCTTCGGGATCCCCGAGGGGGAGGAGGGGAACAACGCATGTGAGTTTCTGGAGAGATTTATTAAGTCCGAGTTGCAACTTCCAGACATCGACCTCAACATACAGCGCTGCCACCGGTCACTCGGACCAAAACCATCACCGCCAGCTGCCCCGAGATCCATGGTCGCTTACTTCCTCGTCTACAAAACTAAGGATTTGGTGCTGAGCAGCGCATGGAAAAAGAAGGAGGTACACTTCAAGGGGAAAAGAGTGTACTTTGATCACGACTTCCCAGCAGAAGTGATAAAAAAGAGGAAGAAATACGCTCCACTGAGGAAAGTGTTAAAAGAACGAGGACTCAGGTTTCAGACACCTGCACCTGCAAGGCTCCGAGTCTTCTACGATGAAGGACCCGCTACCTACAACAACGCGGACGAGGCAACGGAGGATTTGCTGAAGAGGGGGATACTGACAACCGACGAGGGAAACATGCGCGCCGACGCATCCCAGGCAGCTGTGACACCGCGCAAGAAGCTGGAAAGAAACGCGTGGCATTCCAGCGGATCCCCAAGACACCGGGACAGGTCTGCAGGTAGGATATGACCTGAGGTGTAAGAGTATCTCTTTTTTTATTAAACACCGGTTGATGGTTATGGCTCTTATAACATTAAGAAAATACCGACCGGACTGTTTTCACGGAGTGACAGAAACTACACCGAAAACTGTGTGTACTAAAACCGCCTAAGACGATGTCAGGATGCATCTGGAGGGGCCCTTCCTTTGAAGGCCTCCCCTCCCCGTTCAGAAGTTGTTACTTCACTTCACCTTTGGAGGTTATTTTTGTTTGGTTATGTTCAGCACAGATGGTTTTTATTTATATGTTTATATTATTAGAAGGGAAAAATATGCGGACTGGAATTAAGAGGTAGGATGTCGAATCAGGAATACAAAATAATTACTTTAAACCTCAATGGTCTACAAAACCCTATCAAAAGGAGTAAGTTGATTACCAAGATGAAAAGAGAAAAACAACAGATTATCTTTTGGCAAGAGACTCACCTTAGTGATAAAGAACACGAAAAGTTTAAACAGTTGGGTTTTAAGAATTCATATTACTCGTCTTATAAACATGGTCAAAAGAGAGGAGTCATCATATTAATCTCAGATAAAGTTGTTTTCCAGATCTCTAAACAAATAAGGGATGCTGAGGGGAGATTTATTTTAGTGAAGGGCTACATTGATCACAAGCAGGTAACACTGTTGAATGTGTATAGACCCCCTGGTAATGATAAAGTATTTATAAAGAAAATATTCGATCTGATTGCTGAAGAGACTGAAGGGATTTTGGTCTGTGGCGGAGATTGGAATATACAACTACATCCATCCCTTGACTCCTCTAATGCAACAAAAAGAATTAACTCTGACACAGTCACTGGAATGATGGATATTTGGAGGGTACTGAACCCCACAGCAAGGCAGTTTACGTTTTTCTCCCATCCCCATAATGTTCATTCACGGATTGACTATTTTTTTATGTTCAACTCAGATAGACACAGAATCTTGAAATGTCAAATAGGGGTTAAAGATATCTCTGACCACGCAGGTGTATATCTTTCCCTACATCTGGATACTGAAACGAAAAATACAACATGGAGGCTTAACACAAGCTTATTAAATGACCCGTTGTGTAAACAATATATGCATAAAGAATTTAAAGAATATTTAGAACAAAATGACACCGGAGAAGTGTCTCCAGGTACTGTATGGGATGCTGCTAAGGCAGTAATAAGGGGAAAACTTATAATGTGGTCTTCAATTAAAAAGAGGGAAAAGCAGAAACGAATAAACTACTTATTAAAGGAACTAAAAGATCTAGAAATTAAACACATGGAACGTAATGACCCCAAATTATTAGATCAGATAAAACTCACTAAACAAAACTTAAACAAACTATATGACAGTTATGAGGAGATGAAGGCAAAGTACATCAAGCAAAGGTACTATGATAATGGACCAAGGGCTAAAAAATTGTTAGCTTGGAGGATAAGAAAGCAGCAAGAGGAAAGGTCCATTCATAAAATTAAGGACACACAATCTGAAAAGATGTGTCATAATCTAAAAGAAATACAAAAGTCCTTTGAAAATTACTACAAAGACCTGTACACTCAACCAAAGGGAGCTGATTCTTTGAGTATTACACATTTCCTTAACTCGCTGGATCTTCCATCCATTGGACTAGAACAGAATAAAATAATGACGAATGAAATAACACAAAAAGAGCTGGATAACGCGATCTCCAGACTCAAAACAAATAAAATGCCAGGTGAGGATGGATATTCCGCTGAATGGTATAAAACATTTAGAGAGTTACTATCTCCATCACTATTGAAATGTTTTAATTTTACACTTAATGGGGGAGAAATTCCAGTCTCTTGGAGACGTGCTATCATTTCTGTAATTCCTAAGGTGGGTAAAGATAAATCTGAGTGTGGTTCTTACAGACCGATATCGATTTTAAACCTAGATTATAAATTATATGCCTCAATAATTGCAAAAAGATTAGAAAATATTATTCCGGACATAATAGATGAAGACCAGACAGGTTTTCTTAAGAATAGACAGACACAAGATAATGTAAGACGGGTATTACATTTGATGGAGCACATGAGTAAAAATGAAGATGAGTCTGTTGTTCTTAGTCTTGATGCTGAAAAGGCATTCGATTCAGTTAGTTGGGAATACCTACATTTGACATTGCAAAGATTTGGTTTCGATATTAAAGTTATCTTATATTTAAAAAACCTATATCATTCTCCTTCTGCCAGAATCAAAGTAAACGGTAGTCTGACTGACCCAGTGCCACTTGAAAGAGGCTGTCGGCAGGGATGTCCCTTAAGTCCGACTTTGTTTGCTCTATTTATCGAGCCTATGTATTGAAAAGATGCAGCCTATTAGCTATTAGAGAAGATGAAAACATTAGGGGAATCTGGTCTAAAGGCACTGAGTATAAGACCTGTCTTTATGCAGATGATGTATTAATCACTCTTTCCCAACCAGATTTGAGTTTACCAGCATTAATGTCTTCCCTGAAAACATTTGGTCATTACTCGGGTTATAAGTTAAACATACATAAAACACAAGTTGTCTCATTTAACTATATTCCCCCACCTCAAATAAATAACTTGTGCAATTTTAGATGGGAAAATAGTATTATTAAATACTTAGGAATAAAAATCCCAAAGGATTTATCTACCATCTATACAACAAATTATCCTTCAATTACAACAGAGATAAAGGCAGATTTAAACTGATGGAGTTTATTACCACTGGACTTGCATAACAGAATAGATATAGTTAAAATGAATGTCTTGCCACGATTGCTTTTCCTTTTTTTATCAATACCAATAGAAATACCGCAAAAACAATTAATAGAATGGAAGAGAATGATATCTGGGTTCATCTGGAGAGGCCTCAAACCAAGGATTAGGTACAAAACATTGCAACTGTCTAAAGAAAAAGGTGGTTTGGCCTTGCCGAACATAGAGAACTACTACAAATCTGCACAGCTCAGATATTTGATCTATTTATGCGACCCAATCTACAACGCCAAGTGGAAAAATCTGGAATTAAGCCAACTGGATATTCCCCTCCAGAGCTTGCTTGGTGACAGAAATCTATACTTACAGTACAAACAAAACTTAAGCGGTTGGACAAGAACCCCCCTAAGTTCAAAGTTCAAAGTTCAAAGTTGGCTTTATTGTCAATGCTGCAATATGTGCAAGACATACAGAGAATTGAAATTCTGTTACTCTCTATCCACAATGAGTGTAAAAAAAAGTAGAAGTAAAAATGAAAAAAATAAAGATTTAAATATATATTTTAAATATATACAGGTGACATCACGGAATGTAAACATGTGAAACATTTGTACATAGTGCAATTTGCAATTTTTTTATTTTTATATATATATATATATTTTTCTAAGTGTTCTTTTACTGAGTTTTTACTGAGTTTGTAAAGTGGCTGGTGCCTTTTGGGTGGGGGGGGGTCAGTAATGTCCGGGGGGGGAGGAGGGGGGTCAGGGGGGGGTCAGCAAGGTCCAGAGTTTGTGGGGGCAGCGGGCGGAGAGGGAAGGGGGGGCAGTTCTGGGAGAGAGTTCAGCATCCTGGTGGCCTGGTGCATGAAGCTGTCCCTCAGTCTGCTGGTTCTCGCCCGGAGGCTCCTCACCCTCCTCCCAGATGGCAGGAGACTGAAGAGATGGTGGTTGGGGTGGGTGGGGTCGCCCGCAATGCTGAGTGCTTTGCGGGCTAGGCGTGTTTTGTAAATGTCCTGGAGGGAGGGGAGGGGGGTACCGATGATCCTCTCAGCTGCTCTCACTATGCGCTGCAGGGTCTTCTTGCAGGATGCAGTGCAGCTGCCGTACCACACAGTGATGCAGCTGGTCAGGATGCTCTCGGTGGTGCCGCGGTAGAAGGTGCGCATGATGGGGACTGGTGCTCTGGCTCTTCTCAGTCTGCGGAGGAAGTAGAGGCGCTGCTGAGCTTTCCTGGCCAGTGATGCGGTGTTGCTGCTCCAAGAGAGGTCCTCAGAGAGGTGCACACCCAGGAACTTGGTGCTGCTCACTCTCTCCACAGCAGCACCATTGATGGTCAGAGGAAGGTGCTGGGTGGGGGCTCTCCGGAAGTCGACAACAATCTCCTTCGTCTTCATCACGTTCAGAGAGAGGTTGTTGTCTCTGCACCACTTGGCCAGTTGGCTCACCTCGTCCCTGTAGTTTGACTCATCGTTGTTTCTGATGAGCCCCACCACAGTCGTGTCGTCCGCAAACTTGACGAAGAGGTTGCTGTCGTGTGTTGGTGTGCAGTCATGGGTCAGCAGGGTGAACAGTAAGGGGCTGAGCACGCATCCTTGGGGAGCCCCTGTGTTCAGTGTGATGGTGCTGGACACGCTGCTGCCGACCCGAACTGCCTGTGGTCTTCTTGTTAGGAAGTCCAGCAACCAGTTGCAGAGTGAGGTGTTCAGTCCTAGACAGTCCAGTTTCTGTATCAGCTGCTGGGGGATGATCGTGTTGAACGCTGAACTGAAATCCAGGAACAGCATCCTCACATATGAGTCTTTAGAGTCCAGGTGGGTGAGAGCTGAGTGGAGGGCGGTGGAAATTGCATCGTCAGTGGACCGGTTGGTCCGATATGCAAACTGGTACGGGTCCAGGGAGGGAGGTAGGCTGGATTTGATGTGTTTCATGACTAACCGCTCGAAGCACTTCATGATGATGGGGGTCAGTGCCACGGGGCGGTAGTCATTGAAGCAGGATGGAGAGGCCTTCTTTGGAACCGGGATGATGGTGGTGTTCTTGAAGCAGGTAGGGACAACAGCTTGGCTCAGGGAGATGTTGAAGATGTCTGTGAAGACATCTGTGAGCTCCTCTGCACAGTCCTTCAGCACGCGACCCGGGATGTTGTCTGGTCCTGCAGCTTTCCGTGCGTTGATCCTGGAGAGGGATCTCCTCACGCTGGCTGGGGACAGGGACAGTACCTGGTCGTCTGGAGGGGGTGCTGTTTTCTGTGCAGAGGTGTTGTTGTCGGCTTCAAACCGTCCGTAGAAGTGGTTCAGATCATTCAGCAGAGTTATGTTGTTATCACAGGTCTGTGGTCGAGGCTTGTAGTCCGTGATGGTCTGTAACCCCTGCCACAGGCTCCTTGTGTCTCTGCTGTCGGTGAAGTGGTGAGTTATCCTGTTGCTGTACTGCCTCTTTGCAAGTCTGATGCCACGGGACAGGTTGGCTCTTGCTGATCTGAGACCAGCCTCATCACCTGCTCTGAAAGCAGCATTCCGGGCTCTCAGTAACCGATGTACTTCCCCCGTCAGCCATGGTTTCTGATTGGCCCGTACTGTGACGGTCTTGGTGTCCGTGACATCATCAATGCATTTGCTGATGTAGGCAGTAATAGTGTCCGAGTACTCCTGTATGTTGATGTGGTGGTTGTAAGTGGCTGCCTGCTTAAACATGTCCCAGTCTGTGGTGGAGAAGCAGTCCTGGAGTGCTGAGGAGGCCCCCTCTGGCCACACCCGTACCTGTTTCTGAACCGGTCTGGTGACTTTGACCCTAGGCCTGTATGCTGGCATTAGCATAACAGTGATGTGGTCAGAAGCGCCGAGGTGGGGGAGGGGTGCTGCCTTGTATGCTCCTCTCAATGTAGTGTAAACCTGGTCCAGTGTGTTGTTTCCCCTTGTTGCAAAGTCAATGTGTTGGTACACATTAGGAAACACTGTTTTGAGATTTGCATGATTGAAATCTCCAGCCACGATGAGAAGTCCCTCTGGGTGGGCAGTCTGCTGTTCATTTATGGAGCTGTACAGTTCACTCAATGCCTTGTCTCTGTCATTGTTGTTACAGCCGGGGGGGATGTAGACTGCAACAAGCAGGATAGTAGGATAGATAGCACTAAATATCTGGTTTGGTGAATGCCGAAAAAACAAACTGGAAAACCACATGAAAATATTACGATGGGTAACACATGATAAGGATTTTAAACCTGCCCAGATGGATGGACGTT
Organism: Acanthopagrus latus; assembly: GCF_904848185.1. Lineage (NCBI taxonomy): Eukaryota > Metazoa > Chordata > Actinopteri > Spariformes > Sparidae > Acanthopagrus > Acanthopagrus latus. The sequence continues at coordinate 453,381 of NC_051058.1, read as the reverse complement.
TCAAACAGTGGCTCTCCAAGGGTATCACAACACACTGTCTCATTTCTGACAAAGGGACACTACACTGTTTTCAAAAACTTAAGGATAAACACGACCTAGAAAACCAAGATTTTTTTAGATACCTTCAAGTTAGAGCGCACTTTAACTGTGATCTGAGCACAACAGAGGAAGGTAGTTCTGAATTAATAAATATTTTGATCGAGGCATATAAATCAAAATTAAACCGAAAATTGATTTCTAAAATCTATACCTGCTTGCAGTCACTTAGTGGTACCTCTACTCTTTATGTTAAATCCAAATGGGAAAAAGAAGCCAAAATAACCATTTCAGAAAATGACTGGTGGAACATCTGTAAAACTCAAATGAGCACTTCTAGCTCTGGGTATTGGAGAGAATTTTCGTGGAAGAATATAACTCGATTTTTTATCACCCCCAAAATCAAACAGCTTCAGAAAGGTCAGACAAGTTATGGAAAGTGTTGGAGAGAGTGTGGAAACACACAGGCGGATCATTTCCATGTCTTCTGGGACTGTCCGATTATATACTCTTTCTGGCAAGATATAGTGGTGAAAATTAATTTAATATTGGGTTTTGAGATTAAATTTGATTTTTGTACAATTTATCTTGGTGATATTTCCCCCACAATCAACGTTACTGACAATTATTTGATAAAAATAATGTTGGTTGCAAGTAAAAAAGCTATTACGAGAAGATGGCTGTCGAAAGAGTCTCCATCTAAAGAGGAGTGGATTGCAATTGTGAAACAAATATATGATATGGAAAAACTGACTTTTTCCTTGAACTTGAACATGGACAAATTCACCGCACTATGGAGGAAATGGACAGCTCATTTTGAATAAGTGACAGTATCCAAATTGTGTTCTGTTTTATCTTTTTATTTTTCTATTTATTTATTTATTTTTTGCTGGGGTTCGGTGCCCCCTACTGTCCTATTTGATGCACTCTCTCCGTCTTGCTGTACTCTGGTGTGTGAATGGTTTAGTCCTGTTCTGATAAGAAGAGTAGACTGGATAAATAGAACAAATCTGATCGAAGTAACTTTAACCCCTGGTCCAACAAAATATACTTATTGTTATATCTTTCCCTGTGTAACAATATATTTGTGTATATTTTCCGTCTGTGCACTCTGTTCCTTTTTTTTCTTTTTTCCATTATACTGTAAATTGAAAAACTTAATAAAAATAAAGTTTAAAAAAAAAAAAAAAATAAATATATCTATATTATATATTTCTCTCCTGAATATTCCTGCTTATGTGATAAGTCTTGAAAATTGGGAAAAAGCTCTTGAAATACACCAACTGGTGTCAGCAGTGATGGCTGAGTCTGCACGCATTTGGCATTCCAGCTGAACAGATCCAGATCCAGATCGAGCATGCATACTCCGCAGATCTGCAGAGAACATACTGTGCTGTAGACATAGCAAGCTCAGTGAGCAGGGCGGGGGGAGGTGGAAGAAGGTGCAGAAGAATGTTGGAGGGAAGGAGTGTCGTGCTATAAATTGATCTAGTTGTTTTTCTTGCTCACACACACACACACACACACACACACACACTGTTCTGTCGGGAAGAATATAATGTGGACCTGAGAGGTTGGACAAACTGTCCTTGTTACTGTGTTTGTCTGTTAGTGAGGGTGTGGATATTTATTATTTTGTTAGTGCTTTAACTGTGTGTTTTGTGTGTGTGAGAATCGGGATAGAAACATAGCTCTGTAGATTTCAGTAGATGGTGTACAATAGCTACAAAGACCTATAGTCTAATTCAGTCCTTTATTCAGAATTTTAATGCTTGTCACCGTTGAGGCGAAGACTTAAATAATATCTGTAATATTTCTGCATACTGATGACTTTTTGTTGCTGTGCTGCTCAAGCAAAGTAGGAGAGGCTTTCTGCAAGTATCCCCACTTTATGGGGGGTTTTCAAGCCCATAGATTTTCTGTTTTATACAGGTTAACAAGACTGAATATTTCAGCACCCGGTTCAGAGTATTAAGAGTATTAGAGTATTAGTGGAGGCTACACCATAGCTAAAATATAGTGAACATGGTTGTACTCATCAGGTGGTGTTATCAGCTCACCTTCGCCAGACTACAAATTAGTGGGCGTGACTTCTCGTCAGAGAAACTATAAGAAACACCGAACATGACCTGGTGAATTCATGCGAGAACACGGATCCCGAGGTGATGATTCAGATTCAACTGAATCATATACCTGGGATTCAAAAATGGCAGCAGTGAATGTGTTAAAGGAGATCACTACACGTGTGTGAGTTTGAACAAAGACAGCGGTTATATATATATATATATATATATATATATATATGCCATGTGAAAACAGTATTATTGTAGATTTAGGGATGTAACTGTTACCGGTGTCACGGTAAACCATGGTAAAATTCCCAACAGTTTCCTGTTTAAGTTTTAATTACCATGGTAACCGCCGCGCTCGATAACCACGGTGCATAAAACTCGCGAGATACGCATGTGCAGCGCACAATGTGCACTTATGTAGTGAAAAAGACATGGCGGAGGGAGAACGCGACAGTAGCGGCCGTCATGGCATTTTTCCGCCTTCAAAGACAATCAAATCTGCAGTCTGGGCGTACTCTGGTTATTATAAGCATGCTCGGGGACAGTTGGGTGAGGATGGCAGCCCTATCTGCAAGAGCTGGAAGAGGAAAGTTGTTGCGAGTGGCGGCAACACATCCAATTTATGCGACCATCATCCGCAGCTGTTCAGCGAATGCAAGGTAAGGTAAACTTAAGCTCAGGTGTGTGATGTATGTGTATGTCAAGTTTTCTCTGTCTAATTTGCTGTTTTCAATAATGTAAACTGACCAGATATTGGTATAACTGAACGCAGTTGATCCTTGATTTCCCACATTATCTGAACCGCTTGTTAATTGTAGATTTCACTTTTTAAAGTCGACCCAATAATTCCCCAAATATTGATGCAGAGCTGCAGTGAGGAGGATTTGAGACAAAAACATACTGGGTGGACTGAGTTAGTGAACGCAAACTGACTGAGATGACTGACTTTCATCTCAGCTCCATTCACCGGAGCAGTGTCTACCTGTGGCTCAGCAGCCATTTGACCAAGCAGATTGTCTGAGTCCACTGACAACAGAAGAGCAAGCAGACAGACAGCCAATATATATTAGTAATATCAGAAATATATAATACTTGTGGATTATTTGTAGAATAGACTATATATAAAGAATTTTACAAAATGGTGACTATGACAGGTATCAATAGAGAGATAAGAGCCAAAATAGAGTATTCATAATTATTTTACCAACAATCCTTTTTGTTTTGATCTAAAAAATGATCCAACCTGTTTCTAACAAAAGGGATATGATTTAAATTGTGAGTTTTGTGATCTGTTGGTCGCACCCTTAGTATTGAGTAACAGTGACAGTAATAATTGATAATGACATGTGCTATTCATTTTTTTTCACAGAGAGGATCTGCTGGCCAATCGAGTGCTGCTGCCACTACATCTCATTCTACTGTATTTAAGGTTTATTTTCCATAGTTTAAATACATTCTTTTATACTTATTTGATGTTGATGTGTTTTTTTAAGGTTTTGGATTTGGACTATTTTGATATATAATAAATCTATTTAAATACAAATCTTGGTGAAATTATTTCAGTTTATCAGTGTTTGTTCAACATTTTGAAGACATTTTAAAAATACCGCGGTATACCGATAACTGTCATAGTTTTGGTCACTATTACCATGGAATTAAATGTTCATACCGTTATATCCCTATGTAGATTACAACAAACGTGTAAGACATTGCAGATGGATTCATGTTTTGTTTTTGTAATGTTTATGTATTGAAAAGATGCAGCTTTAATTTGATAGACTGCTGCAGTGATTATTGGAAGGACTAGATTATAGCCATACACTGAGATACATCAAAAATGGTTTTGCATTTGGATGGTCAACAGCTTAATCACAATTGAATCATGCGGCCAGAAGATTCACAACTCAAGTTCAGACCCAAGCAAATGTCATAACATCATGATTTTGTTGTTTACAGTTACAATTGATAATTGTGATGCACTCAAGGATTATTCCCTCTAATCAGAAATCCTATCACAATATATCTCGAAATGTTTTCCATATTTGGTATAACATGAGCTGTTTTATGTTTTACTGGTCTTATCTCTCAGTGGCTCTTTGCTCCGTTGTACAAAATAGCACTCAAAGTCATGGATTATATGCGTCCATTCTGTTGACATTAATATTGAAATGATGAATATGTTATTTTTATAGCAAATACTGTGTGTATCTAAGTACAAAAGACAAGTTCAGTGGAGGTAGTGCTGAAACATGCAGTAGACCAGACATGGAACCAAACCCTGCATTACCACTAACCACTGCTGCTACAGAAGATTACAGAGGAAACATTGAGTCATTGTCTAGTGCTCCAGTGGTTTTCAGACTGTGGGTCAGGATCCAACACCCGATCATAGCGGGATATAAATAAATCCCCAGATTTTTCTGCATGAACAGATGATGGATTTTAGCTTGAAAACTATAATTTTATATGTAAGCGTTAGTTTGAATTCAGGATTATACTGTATTGCCATTTTTGTTTGAGTGTAACATCCCCTTCATAAATGAATGGAAAACTGCTGTAGGAAAAAGACAATGAAGATGAAGATTGATGCTTTACTGACGCTACGATTCCGATATTGGGGAGTGAACTATTCAGATATCAATACATCGGCTGACATACACATATTTCGCGGTGATCCTTCAAACACTTGTGACCAAAAAGGGCATTAGTGCACTGAAACAGTAAACTAAATCAAAGTCTTCTAGAACTGATGCTAGCAGCATTTACACTAACCTGTTATTTTAAAATTAACAGTCATTGCACTTGCTGGTATTCATACTTAAAACACCACTGTAGCTCTCAGTAGTTCCTCATAGGATGTTGACTGTATCAGCCACTTTGTGTTCAGATACAAATGAACTAGACAACCAAATTGAACAAGAAATATATCTCTTGTCAGGATGCTGAACATTTCAGCGGTGTGTTTGTTTTTCCATGTTTGAATTGAAATTTGAAATGAATAGTAGTAAATGGCTAATTGTGGTTATTTATCATGTGTATTTCACCTACTAAATTAATTTGTATCGTTACCTCTGTTACGTCAACAATTTCATGCAAATTATTTTTAGCGTCCTTTGTAAATTGTATTCCTGCTTTGTTTTGTCAATGCACTTTGTAAACAATGTTTTTAATAATGCTATACAAATAGTTTAAATTTTAGTTTAAAGTTTAAAAAGAATGTGATTGTAATAGAAATGGTAAGCTTCATGTTGTGTGTTTCTCTCCCTGCAGGCTGGTGTTTGGGACTCTGTATCCTGCATACTACTCATATAAAGCTGTCAAGACCAAAAATGTCAAGGAATATGTAAGTTCATGAGCATTACTCAGCATGACAGCATTACGGCACACACATGGAAACTAACTCCAATTTATACTTAAGTTACATGTGTATGTAAAGGATTTGAGAGTGTGAGGCAACTATCCAAAGTTACCAGCATTCTGAATTTTCATCAGTATAGACCAGTTGTCCTAAATAGGGGCCCGTCAGCCTCCTATTTGTAGCCCCCAAACTGTTATGCCTTTACTATGTGTTTTGATTGGGTCAGCACGTGTATACCAACGTGGTGCTGGGTCACACGCTACTGCGAGTGCAATTTTTAACTTTCACTTTTTTTTGGGAGCAGTTTGCATATTGATATTTTGACAGCTGTAGGAGCCTAGATTGCATGAAAATGGCGTGTTCCAAGTGCACTGCTAAACAAGAAGTGGACAGGGAATATCAGCAATTCAAAGAAGAATGGACTGAAAATTGTGCATTCATTCTCCCTCCAACCAGCACAAGACCCATGTGCTTAATTTGCTCGGAGACTATAGCTGTGATGAAGATTTCCAATTTGAAACGGCATTATGAGACAAAGCATAGGAATTTTGAATAGACATTTCCTCAAAATTCAGAGGTAAATAAAACAAAAATAAATGCACTGAAATTGTCATATCAAGCTGCAAACAGGATTCATGTCACATCTATGACACAACAACAAAAAGCAACAGAGAGTACTCACTTAGAGTGGTGTGGATTTTAAGCACAAGAAGCTATTCTCAGATGCAGAAATAATAATGCATAACTGAAGTGATGGACACAATGTTTGAAGGCAAACAAAAAGGAAATATTCAACTGTGTATTTTTTTTTGTCAAAATGGAAATAACATTTTATTTTAGTTTGTATTTTTGTTGTTGTTTTGAATGACATTTTTTTTTGTTTTGGAAATTACAGTATTATTGCATGTGGCCTGACCGACCTCAATATATGGACCTTTGAGTCACTGAAAAAAATCTTTATGGCCCTTTAAGATTTGTATTTGAGTACCCCTGGTATAGACCGATATCTGCCTTCTTGACTGCTATTGGCCTTTAGGCAAATTAGAAGAAATTCACTGTCAGTTGCAGTCTTTTACATTTAAGGTTGTTTCATGAATTTGTATGATTGAATTTGTACTCCGTCATAGTTAGTGTAATGAATGGCTGAATGATTTAAAAACTTTCAGTTATTTTTCATTATGAAGATAAATGTGTTTGCTTGGCACTAAAGGGGAAAAATTGACAGTTAAAAGATTAAATGAAACAACACAAAAACATCAGTATGTGCTACTTCTATTTTAATCATCAGTATTGGCATCAGTCCAGAATTTCACAATCAGTGTGTCCTTTGTTTGATTTCTATCTGTGTCTGGTGGGGTTTCCAAGTCAAGTGTGTGCCTCTGTATGTGCATTTCACCATGATGTCCCCCATTGGTCATTTCTCAGTGGTAGAGGGAAAGACTAAAATCAGTAATTTTCTCCATACATTTAATGATTTTCATCAATTATTTACTGCAGAATCTCATATCCCTCTATTTGCTTGACGACCATTTTGACGGAATTCAGCAGAGATTCTACTTTGTGAAAAATGGCACCTAGTAACAGTCTGTAGGCATTGGGTGTTTTATTGATTGCCAATCATTGTAGCAGAACTGGTGTTGTGTCTCAGCGCTGTTTTCTATTGAACCCGGGTTTTGTTGGGAAGCTATACATGCCTATACATGCTTGGATGTGTTTTCTTGGTGGAGTGGGTGATGTTGCTAATGTCAGCGATGGTGAAAACCCAGTCCACTGAGTTAGTAACACATTCACACACAGCTTTAACACACCAGCTCACAGGTTCAGACGCAGTAAGTTGTTACTCTGACTTGAGCTTTTTGTCACTTGGTTTCTCGTTCTCTTTTTCTTCCTCACAGACTGCTTCTGGTTCTGATTCTCAGATCCACTTCTTTGTTGCAAAGCAGTTGCATTGGTAGAGGTAAATGACCTTGTAATTGTTCTTAACAACCCTGAAAGCAAGGAAGGAGTGGGTGGAATAATCAGAAAAATAACCAGGTTGTCCAGCTTTAAAGCTTAACTAATGTAAACACCACTTGGCCCTCTGTAATCTACTTGGTGAGCAATAGTGGAATGTTATCACTGTAGCATTATTTTATCTTCTGCCCCAATCAGGGAAGGGAATCAACCTTTTTGTCCACCAGCTAAGAAAAGCTTGGTTGGTATTCTTAGTGGACATAGTATGTGTCTATGATTTTGTCCACCCTATTCCATAAGCACACAGGTCCCATCAAATAGCATCAAGCAGCATCAGTATCTTATAATAGGATTATGGATTATGAGTTAGCTTTGGTAAAGAATGGGCCTCACCTGAGCAAAGTGTGTAGACAGGCCCAGGCCTAGCTGATTATTGTAAAAAATACAACTACGAAACTCACCTTTTATAAGCTTTTCACTGATTTTGAGATTAGAAAATATTTTATATATCTTCATTTTATTTTCTAATTGCACAACGTACAAGACTAGACTGCAGTCTTTGAAGGTGTTCAAGTTACAAGACAAAGGCAACATGAGGCAGTACAGCAGTTGCCTTTATCGCCACTAGTTCTCTTATGTTGGTTTAAAATCACAGGTTGCAATGCCATTTTTCAGCTAGACTTTAGTGCAATATAATATCTGACCTTTGTTCGCAATGTACCACACTACATTGTCAAATTTAAAACATTTCTTAACAACATAATGTAACAGTAACTTATAAAGCTATGACCACATAAGCTTTAGTTGGTAGGATAGCTCGAGATTCCTCAGATGTTACACCAAAGAGGGCACAGATCGGGTCGGAAACGCTTTAAAAATACTTGTCCAAAAGGTAGAAAGGCTTAAACATGTGTATTAAGTCTGCAGGTTGGCCTCTACATCGGGGGCATAGTGGGTCAAGGTTCGGATAGATCTTTGCCAACCTAGCCTTAGTAAAGTGAACTCTGTGTATGACTTTCAGTTGAATCAGGCCGTGTTTAGCAGACGTAGATGATGTATGTATCAGATCCAAGACGGACTTCCACTGATATTCTCTGAAAACTACTCCAAGGTCAGAATCCCAGGCCTTCCTTAAGTTTTCAGTGGATTGTGGAGTGGAGTGTTTCTGAATGAGGTCATAGATCTGGGCAATCAGTCCTCTACTGTCTGATTTCAGTTCTAGAATACAGTCTATATGTGATTTTGTGGGCTTATCTGGAAATGAGTGGAACGTCTTTTGTACAAAGCTTCTAACCTATAAGTAACAGAAGAAATGGTTTTTAGGTGAATTGTAGGCCTGGGATAGTTGTGAGAAAGATGCAAATGTGTCTTCTATGTACTTCTAAGTTACAAATGGATTTGATCCCTTTATCAAACCATTGGGTAAATGTAGGGTCTGTACAGGAACCTACATCAACCTACATCACATAAACATGTGAATCAGCTTAAGAGAGGAGAGGATAGAAGGACCTTGTATTCCAAAATGTTTTCTAAATTGAGCCCAAATTTTTATAGAATGGTTAACTATTGTATTTGAAGTCAAATTATTACAGACAAGGGGCAAGGCTGTGTAAATCACTGAGCCTAAGTGATATCGGCATTATTAAAGTTCTAATTGCACCCAGTCTTCCCTTCCTGTTATTGGTTTAACTTCAAGCCAGTGGATTCATTTCTGAAAGTTGCATGCCCAATGATAAAAAAAGGAAATTTGGCAGGGCTGGCACTCCTGAGTGTTTTGGTCTTTGAAGGTGGAGCTTGCTGATACCACTGGGTTTATTCCCCCATATCAAAGAAATAACGATTTTATCAAGTGTTTTAAAGAAAGATTTTTTAATCAAAATTGTGACGTTTTGGAAGAGACATAGAAATTTAAGCAATACTATCATTTTGATAAGGTTAACACGTCCAGAAAGTGGTAGAGAGGCCCACCTATGTTTACGACTGTTAAGGAGAGCAGTGAAATTCTTTGTGAAAGCAGTAGACAAAGTGCGGGTAATCTCAATTCCCAAGTATTTAAAGCCATTTTGGATCCTTTTAAAGGGGGGTGGGTTAGAAGGAGGTGCATCTGTTTCAGCTTTTAAGGAAAACATTTCACTGTTTTGCAAATTCAATTTGTATGCTGAAATTCCTAAATTGTTTCAGAATGTCTAGAATGAAGGGAAGTGATGAGGCTGGTTCAGAGACGTATAGTGTATTAGAGATACACATTCACAGGAAGAGCAACTCTCCATTTTCGTGTTTACAACATCCTCCGTAACAACCAGCAACTTTGATACAGCGACTGAGGGTCAGGCACGTTTAATCAAACAGCAGCCCGAACACGTATCAGGTATGTTTTGACCAGAGAAAACCTGAACAAAGAGGCAGATCTGAGAACAGCTACGTCTTCTCTTCCCGTTTTCAACATCTGTTGTAGCTACGATGACCACAGACGCATTCGGCTGACGGTTGCCAGTTAACATAGCCCCTCGCGTTAATCCAAAACACGGGCCAGCGGGAGAGTGACTGGAACAGCTAGCTCAGACGGAGTCAATGTGTGAGCTCTCATTTTAGCAGTATACATGATTCAGTTATTCAATAACTAAAGCTGCTCCACAGCTGGTATTATCCCTCACAACTGATAAAAACTGGGCAGACAGAGTCATTGGGGAGTTTGTGGTAATAAAGTAACGATCAGAAAAGTAACTGTATGAAAGAAGTATGGAAAGTAAGTATACGGAGGAGGCTCCCATCCTGCGCATGGGTATCGTTCCAGCGCCTCTAACCGACACACCCCCAGCTTTTCACAGCAAAGAGAAGTACTTGTTTTTCCATGATTTTGAGACCTAATTTTATACACTTAGAGATTTTTTTAATCTTTCAAATTTGGCTCAGTGGTCAATGACACGCGTTTCTGTGGTGTGACAAACTCAACACAAATTTATTTCTGCTTTACATGGACTTTAAGAGTCTCCCATAATGTGGCATGTGAAATCTCTGGGGAAGTATTTGTCTCTGGAAAAAAGTCAATTTGGGATTGAAATCAATTCTACAAATTTCTCGTCCAATAATAGAAGGGGGTCGAGCCTCCAAATCCTATTTGAGGGAGGGCGGTTTGAGAGGTCCAGGTCAAAAAGGATGGCACCATGTTCTGATATCACAATACTGGTATATGAACACATTCTAACCTTGGGTAACAGTCTGTTGTCAAATAAAAAATAATCTATGTGGGTGTAAGTATGATGTGTTAGAAGAAAAAGGAATAAGCTCTGGCGTGGGGAAAATTAAACCTCCAAACATCTGAAAGGCCGCACTGACCCATAAAGTCTCTCACAACTCCCGCTGACCGAGTAAGATTCTGGGGGTTGGTTGATGGCCTATCAAGGGTGATGTCCAGTACGAGGTTAAAGTCTCCTCCTATTATGAGGTACCCATTATAAATCTTTGGTATCGTCAGGAATAGTTTTTCGAAAAAATTACTGTTGTCGCAGTTTGATGCATACAAGTTCCCTAGAATTACCGGGTTGGCAAAGAGTTGTCCAACAACAATAATGTAACGCTGGGGTCACTAATTGCCTCTTGGGAGTGAAAAGAGATGTTTTTCTTAATTAAAACCTTACAAGAAGACTGTTTCTTAGTAGTACTATGAAAAGCAGTATTGTTAGCCTAGAAAGATCAGGTCATCAGGTATTATCAAGGCATAAACGTGTGTTTGAAATAATTCTGTAGATTATGTTTTAAAAATCTTTGGTTAGCAGGCAAAATAGCTGACTTTTCAAGATTAATCCCGATAAACAAACAACAAGGGATATTAACCTTTAAAGCTGTGAACTAAGGTAACTGGTTCTCAGTAAATTAGGCAGTCTGTCCTTTAAAACCTTCACTGTAGCTGAAAATAACAGGGAGGGAGGGACTATGAACATATATTAGTTTCACCTCAAAGAAAAAAAAAATAGAAAATGGAGTTCTGTAGTTGTCATAAAAGTCTATTTCCCTTCATTCCTCCGGTGAAAGTTTACATCAGTAATGTGTCCATGTAAAAGAGAGGGAAAAAATTAAAAGATACAACCTGAGAAAAAATAAATACATTAATAAATAAAAATAATAATGATGTAATGATGATGTTGATGAAGATTTCATTTTTTAAATGTAATTAAATAAAATGACCCTGGTATCCTGAGTTGTATAGTTTTAGCAGACAGGCCAGCCGGTATTATTTATGTAAAAAAGGAGAGAGGAAAAGCAGCCAGGTCATTAACGGAGTGACCCTGGCATGTCTGCCATAAACAATCCCCTGACTAAATTCAACACAGAGAACAGCAATACTAATGGGTAAATTAAATATTTCACACCCCGCCATATGTATAGTGTCCAAAGTGCATGGTATAAGTCTGTATTTGCCAGATACTGTTCATCTAAATGTGGGTAAAATAGGAGGGGAGAAATAAAATTTAAAAAATGAGAGAGAAAAAGGAGAAATGGCGCCACGGCTTTTTCAGGTGTGAATGACTGTCTGGTGTCTTCCCTTATCATGGTGGTTGTGGAGGGACTCACCCAGCTGGTTGTCGCTCCTCCAGAAACGCGGCGGCTTCAGCTGGGATGTTGAAATTGTACTGGGAACCTTCAATGGTTACACAGAGCTTTGTGGGGAAGCGTAAGCTGAACTAATATCCCGCTCTGCTCTACTCGGCCTTGACTGGGGTGTAGGTGGCTCTCCTCCTGGACACTCTGCATAAATGTGAATCTCCAAGCTGCATAATTCGTTGCTTCACTTGAAAGTGGTGCATGCAGGCTATGAAGGCTCGGGGTGTGCCGTCCTGTCTCCTTTGGATGGCCAGCCTGTGTGCTCTATCCACGGTTGGAGGGTGAGTGAAAGCATCAGGGCCTAGAATTTCTCCCAGGAGGGATTCAATGAAGGAGGTTGGTTTGTTGCCTTCAGTCCCCTCTGGTATGCCTGTTATACGAATGTTGACTTGACCTGTTTTCGAGGTCATCCACCTTTGATTGCAGTTGTTCATTCACTTTAGCAAGTTTGGATAGCTTGGATTGTCTGGTCATGTCTGGCGATGGCGGTGTGATTTGCTGAAATTTGTGCCGTCAGGCTTGTATTAATCCGCTCCTCCATGCCCAGTTTCTGTATGTCCCCCAAGGACGCTGCCGGTGGGTTGTCTTAATTTTTGTCCTCAGGCTAAACCGCCATCTTGTCTGCTCTCATTTTCAGCTTTTTTACCTTTTTTAACCATGATGAATTGAGTGTTAAAGATAACACCTGAGGAGAAAGTCTTTCGAAGTGGGTTCACCACGCTACAAATGAGTAAGTAATAGTGAAAATATCAAATTGATCTCAAATGGTGACAGAGCCCTTCCAGCTTGCTGCCTACTCCATAGCTCACCAAACCCTATTTGTGGCTTTTTTTTTTTGATGGCGGTTTATACTTGGACCCATTTACTGCAATGTATTATTGTCATGCGGTCATTTCTGAGGATGCTAAAACTACGTTAGCTAGTGGTCCGCAAACTTTATCTCTCAAGGGGGGGTCTTACTTGGTTTCAAGGTGTGTTAGAACATTGATTAAATTTACACTGGAATATCCCTAACTGTTAGACTGTTTGTCCACGCAGTGGTTCACAAAGTGGTGAACCAATCCTTGCTTGTGAAAATCTGAGCCTTTCGGGGATGTTCCTTTTATACCCAATCACGATACTCACCTGTTTCCAATTAACCTGTTCATCTGTGGAATATTCCAAACAGGGTTTTTTTTCAGCAATTCCTCAACTTTTGTAATCTTTGTTACCACTGTTCCAGCTATTTTGGAACGTGTTGCAGGCATCAACTTCAAAATGAGCGAATATCTGCAAAAAAACAATAGAATTGATCAGTTTGAACATTGAGTATCTTGTCTTTGTAGTGTATTTAATGGAATATAAGTTGAAAAGGATTAGCAAATCATTGCATTATGTTTTATTTACATTTTACATAATGTCCCAACTTCATCGGAATTGGGGTTTGTAGATTCAGAGCTGAAAACACAATCTGACAATGTGAGCACCACCCTGCCCTGACATAACTATGTACTCCTTCCAAAGGGAACTGTGACAATTCTAATTCTACAATTCCATTTAATCTAGTTATCTTGCCTCTCTCCCCACTACAACTGTCATATTCTTGCTGTATTAAAGTAATGAGTAAATAAACCTTTAAATTGTTTTCAGTGGACTAAGTTTTTTGATTCAGGGTTTTCTCATGTTTGTCACAGTACATTACAAGCAGGGCCATTTTAAGATACATTATATAGCCAAAAGTATTCACTCACCCATCCAAATAATTGAAATAAGGTGTTTCAATCACTTCCATGGCCACAGGTGTATAAAAGCAAGCACCTAGGCATGTAGACTGTTTATACAAACATTTGTAAAAGAATGGGTCTCTCTCAGGAACTCAGTGAATTCCAGCGTAGTACTGTGATAGGATGCCACCTGTGCAACAAGTGCAGTTGTTACATTTCCTTGCTCCTAAATATTCCACAGTCAACTGTCAGTGGTATTATAACAAAGTGGAGGTGATGGGGAGCGACAGCAACTCAGACACAAAGTGGTAGGCCACGTAAAATGACAGAGAGGGGTCAGCGGATGCTGAGGCAAGTGTCGGATACAGTGTTGTAAAGCACGCCGCCACTGGACTCTAAAGCAGTGGAGACGTTCTCTGGAGTAATGAATCGCGCTTGTCCATCTGGCAGTCTGATGGAAGAGTCTGGGTGTGGCGGTTCCCAGGATAACGGTACTGGTCTGACTGCATTGTGCCAAGTGTAAAGTTTGGTGGAGGGGGGATTATGGTGTGGGGTTGTTTTTCAGGACCTGGGCTTGGCCCCTTAGTTCCAAGTGAAAGGAACTCTGAATGCTTCAGCATGCTAAGAGATGTTGGACAATTCCATGCTTCCACCTTTTTAGGAACAGTTTGGGGATGGCCCCTTCCTATTCCAACATGACTGTGCACCAGTGTACAAAGCAAGGTCCATAAAGGCATGGACGAGAGAGTTTGGTGTGGATGACCTTGATTGGCCTGCATAGCAATGGCGGAGCCAGGACATTTTCTGTGGGGTGGCCAGGATGGTTATGTGATCATTTTGGGGTGGCAGTGTCTTACTAGGAAATATAGGGGTATTTAAGGCACCTAAACCACACACCTCCACAATATCGGGAATGCAGGTAATGGTGGAAAAGATTCAAACAATATTCAGTGTATCTAACTTTTTTTCTTATTCCTGCAAGTAAACTAACAAAGATGCGTACACTATACAAATGTACCACAATATACATACAACTGTACTGCGTACAGTGCTGAGAGGACTTGGCAGATGTTAGCTTAGCTTGTAGTGATCACTACGAGCTCATTCTCTCAGTGTATCAGGAATACACAGACATAATTTGAAAAACAGCTGTTTTTATTATAGCCTGGTCAAGCTATATACACACATATGAATAATGGCCAGCAAAATGGGCCAACATAAGGATCTAAGAAGGCACAAATTGAGATTTAATTCCAGTCGTAGGCATACAAGGTTTAAGGGCTACTGTACATATGCACAAAATAGTTGTATATATGTTGTTATATTTTGTTGATGGTCTGGAATACTCTTAGAATAAAACTGATAATTATTGGTTCTCCACTTAAAATGACCTAGAGAAACTTCTGAACTCTGTATCAAAACCTACTGACCAGGCTATTTCAGCTGGCAGAGAAAGAACCCTAACAGTATCCCTCAGTCAAAAGTTCAGCCTGCTGTTCATGCTCAGTCACATTTTAACTCTGTGGCAGGTACAGACACACCAGTCACATCAGATAGCATACATTGGATGTTATGTTACAATCACCTGCACATATCCAAAAGTAGAGGTGGGTAAAAATATCGATCAGTGCATTGCAACCTATTTTTTCCCAATTCAATATTGATTCAGAAAATCCTATGAATCTATTCAGGCAAGCAGCGGCCCCTGACCACCCGCTGTGCCTCGCCGGACACCTCTCGGTCCCCGCCTCCAGCAACTGGAAGCGCCTCACTCACAACCTCGCTCGAGGGTCGGAGGATGACACTCCGCAGAAACACCATCGGAGCTGCGGAGGCGGGTAGCCGATTTCTGACCACTCTATCAGAGACTGTAAAATCCCAGCGCAGCCGGTCTCACCCTGGCCGCTGCACCATGCGCCCAAGGGTAGCACTCTCCTTGGGGGAGAGAGGGGGGTTAAGACAGGATGTGCGCGCATCTAAAGTGTCCGGTAGTGCTGTCGCAGTGCAGGAAAGGCTCTGCACACCAGAAACTAGTGACAGCTGTGATGCGGTGGTTGGGGTCAGGCCAGGGTGGCCAATAAGGTGGCCAGGATTCAGCGTGAGGTGGCCACGGCCACCCCCTGCCACCCAGCCCCTCTGCCATTGCTGCACAGAGTCCTTACCTCAACCTGATAGAACACCTTTGGGATGAAGTAGAGTGGAGACTGAGAGCCAGGCCTTCATCTCCAACATCAGTGTGTGACCTCACAAATATGCTTCTGGAAGAATGGTCAAAAATTCCCATAAACACACTCCTAAACCTTGTGGAAAGCCTTCCCAGGAGAGTTGAAGCTGTTTTAGCTGCAAATGGTGGACCAACATCATATTAAATTCTATGGATTTAGAATGGGATGTCACTTAATTTCTTAAGATTAATTTCTTCTGAATCAAGAGGGGCCAGTATCATTCGGGCCTGTAGTGTCCAGGTTGTGGGTGGGGGGGGGGGGGAGTCCAGGTCTGCCAAATCGTTGTCTACCCCCTCAGAGCCCTTATCATCACTGATGGCAGGTCAACTAGCACAACAGTCTCCCTCTTTCCATAAAAGAGCCGAGCAGACAGATGCTGAAGAAAATGGAGCTTTTGAGACAATGTTGTGCCCACGTTAAGTTATTTTATGAAGGAAAACAATAACAGTGAAGAGGAGATCAACTTAACACAAATAATTTTGACACATAAATTGTAACTACAAAATAATAAATGAAAAATAGCATAAGTAATAAGGATTACAGTTAAAATAAACACCAATATTTGCCACGTAAATATCATAAGACAGAAGGTCTTGTTAGAAGGTGATAAAACTGACCAAAATCACACATATTTCACTATTTATAGCTAAGATTTCTGTAAATCTATAAAATTCACATTGCATCACTGTATAATGTTATACAAACCTGTAGCAACATCCAATAAACTATTGAGTACTATTGTCCTACATTATAATGCATGATGTGTAAAAATAAATAAATAAATAAATAAATAAATAAAAACAAACTATTATGGCTTACTACACACATTGGGTGTATGTCTAAAATGGACATTTTGTCACTTACACTAGTTTTCAGGAGGAGGGCGTACGATCAAATATGGTCTCTCCATTTTTCATGCCAAAATTCTCACCATAACACCTATATAAACATTATTATTAATTATAATTATACAGTAGTTTTATCAGCTTACTATGGTTAGTTTTCATGTTACGACTGTCTGAGAGTAGGTAGGGGAAAAAGGCAGACTTCATGTCCCGGTGAAAGAGTGAAGTTAGAAATACTCATGGCCGCTGCTGATTGGACCGATTGCGTGACGTCACTACCTGTGATGTTTCGTAATCTTCACTGTTTGGCTGAGAGAAGTCACATGGTTGTCCGACCTCACTGGGCCACATAACAACACCATTTTGGATGTCCGTGGAAGCGACCATATATATTTCCTTGACCGGTAAAGGGTTAACAAGGGGGATTCTTTCTGGTAATTTTGATAACAAGGGGGATGGCATCCCCCCTCATATTGCCTACTGGGTGTAGGTGTAGGTATGCTATTGGTCTGTCTCCACTGCTGCCCAGCTCTGTCTTCATGCTCTGTCTACTAAGCTTAGCATTAGCAGTTGGCCTAGTGGCTGTGAAGAGCTGATGTCAGGTTTTTTTTTCTCCCCTCTCTTTTAATGGAAGGCAGTTTTTCATAGACAGGGCCAGTAAATGTCTGCTATTGCTTCAGGAAGGCAAAATGGCTGCTGTATATTTCGCTGAGGTCACATCTTAATGTCCTCCCTACTGATGAGATGGGGGGGGGTGTTGAAGATGAAAGCAGGAGGAAAGACATAAGCAGTGGAGGCAGAAGTAAATTGAAACATATAAATTGTGTGAGAGGGAGAGAGAGAGAGAGAGAGAGAGAGACAGACAGACAGACAGACAGACACAGAGTGTAAAGGGAGTTCACTATGAGGTCACCAATTAACCAGTTCGGCAGTAATGGTACAGGCAGCAGAGATAGTGCATTGTATGTGTGTCTGTGTGTGTGTTTCTGTTCAGTGACTGCAGACGTGTATATGTTTGTAATTCACTTTTGTGAGTTTGTGCTTGTGAGAAAGGGTATGTGTGTTTTTGTAGTCTGCACCTCTCTTGTTCTCCTGGTTTCAAATGCAGACTTTACTCTTGTTCCTACACACACATGCACACATGCATGAACGTGCGCTCGCACACACATTTCATTAACTAGTGTCAGTGTGTGTGTTCAGTCATGTGGCAGTGGCCTTGTCTGGCTAATACCTCAGCCTTCCATGTGACTGTCTGCCTGCCTGCCACAGTCTACTGCTGGCTTCGATATGGAAATGCAGTCAGAAGAGCCTGGAAAGCCCTTAAAGAGGGATGGAGGGAACAAGAGAGCAAAGAGGACAGCAGAAAGCATAAAAGCAAAGAGAGGAAAAATCCTGAACCTCTGTTTGCTCTTCATTACTACTGGTCTGAGAGGGAAAGAGAGAGAATATCAAGTAAGCCCCAAATTCTCTGACTCTGTTGCCTTAAGAAGTATTAAAGGGGCTAAAATCCAGTTATTAAAGTTATTAAGTACTGCCAGTAATGATCATATTCATCCGTTTGATCAACTCAGAATCAATTCATCTCCACTTATCATGTTCTGTTCATTTTCTTTCTGGCTGTACTATATTTTATGTTTTCTCAGCTTTTCTCAATCAAAACACAATTGACACAAGACTGCTGGATAGATTTCAGTATTCATAAATCTGACAATTATATATTGGTGCTTTTTTTATTGTAAACACAGAATGTAATCAAACAGTCTTGATATAAGTGCCTTAGATGTTTGGTATAAGGGGTTCTGACAAAGATACATGTTGAGTGGGGCATTTTACGGTGTGAAGATTAACCTGTCAGTGCTCTTTGGTGACCAGATTGTGGAATGGTGACACTCTTTCTAAATGACTTCAAATGTTGTTTGGTATCAGTCACTATGTGTAGTCTGCTAAAACCACTATGCGGTCCTTGTAGGCTCTATTGTTCACTGTTCTGTCTGTTTGTGTAGGTACGATGGATGATGTACTGGATTGTGTTTGCCCTCTACACAGTGGTGGAGACCATCACTGACTTAACACTAGCGTGGTGAGTAACTCAAATAACACAAATACATGAGCAGAATTTTACAGAGAAATGACTTTCTCAACATGTACGATTTTACTACTAACATGACGCAAACCTGCTTGAATGAGCTCATATGAAATGTAAATGCTTATCATTTTGAAGTGCAGGTATATTTTTGTTGATGTGTCACTAATAGGGATTTTTTATTATTATTATTATTTTTTTGCATAACAGGATCCACACTGTCAAACACGTCTATGTACTATGTTTCAGAGATGTTTACTGAAGTAAGCACGCTAACCAGCTAGCCCCGCCCTGTTCTTTTTTGTAATCCCACACTGTACCACAAGAGGTGGTAGTCAGATAATACATTGACCTGTGTAGTTTCAGAAAAAAGTGTGCGAGCAGTGAATTTGCTACGTTTTACAGACTGTCTTTTTCTTTTGATAAGTAGACAAATTCTATTCACATATGACCATAATATAAAGAAAGATATATATATATATATATATATATATATATATATATATATATATATATATATATATATATATATATATATATATATATATATATGTATATATATATATATATATATATATATATATATATATATATATGTGTATATATATATATATATATATGTGTATATATATATATATATATATATATATATATATATATATATATATATATATGTGTATATATATATATATATATATATATATATATATATATGTGTATATATATATATATATATATATATATATATATATATATATATATATGTGTGTATATATATATATATATATATATATATATATATATATATATATATATATATATGTTTGTTTGTTTGTTTTTACTCGTGTCCACACACAACTTTTCTCGAAGCGCTTACACAGTACAGCAGGACTGAACTATGGAACTTTGGGATACAGTTTGGACTCCACACACCCCCCAAAATGGACTTTATTCCACCGGAGCTGCTACGGACCCCGGGGTCCACCACCATCCTCCCACTGCCGCCTAGGAGACGGAGGAGGAACCGTAAACAAAAGAGGGGCAAGCGAGCCGGCATAGGTGCTAGGCTAAAAGCTAACCCTCACAGACCGTCTCTTCCGAGTCTCTTTCTGACGAACGCCAGGTCTCTCGCCAACAAGATCGACGAGGTCCGGTTGAGAATTATCTCTCGCCGGATGGATAGCTGTGTTGCCGTCGTCACAGAGACCTGGCTGGACGATAACATCCCGGACGCAGCGGTGGAGATCGCGGGGCGCTCTCTGCTCCGGGCGGATAGGTCCGCGGCTTCAGGCAAGAGCAGAGGCGGAGGTTTGGCGCTGTACGTACACAACGCCTGGTGTACAGCCACACGCACCGTTGGCACATTCTGCTCTCCTGATCTGGAATACCTGGCGGTGAAATGCCGACCGTTCAAGCTGGTCAGAGAACTCTCCGCCATTGTTATTGTGGCCGCCTACATACCACCGCGGGCTAACGCTAAGCTAGCATTAGAGGAGCTCTACTGCCTCATCAGCGGGCAGATGAACGATAACCCGGAGGCGGCTGTGATCGTGGCGGGAGACTTTAACCACGTCGAACTAAAGGCGGTGTTTCCCAAATTCTACAAATACATCAACTTTCCCACCAGAGGCGACAACATCCTGGACCAGGTTTACTGCAACATCCCTGCTGCTTACAAGGCTGTAGCAGCTCCACACCTGGGCATGTCGGACCACATCTCAGTGGAGCTTATACCGGCCTACAAGCCTCTGGCCTGCAGAACAAAGCCGACCACCAGGACAGTACAGGTTTGGACTGAGGAGGCCTCCTCTGCACTCCAGGACTGCTTTGAGCACACAGACTGGTCTGTGTTCAGCGAAGAGGCAGACCTGGAGGAGTATACATCATCTGTACTGGCCTATGTTCAGTTCTGCACTGACGCTGTCCTCCCAGTCAAGACCATCACCGTGTTTCCTAACCAGAAACCATGGCTGGACAGCACAGTGAGGTCCCTGCTAAAAGCCCGCGATACTGCCTACAGATCTGGAGACAGACTGGCTTACAGCAGGGCCCGAGCAGAGCTGAAGAAAGGAATCAAACAGGCCAAGCTCCGGTATAAGGACAAAGTTGAAGATCACTTCAACACCAACAACCCCCGAAGCATGTGGAGAGGCATCAGGACCATTACGGACTACAAGCCCAACACTCAGCTCACCAGCCACGACTCTACCCTGCCTGACACCTTAAACAGCTTCTTTGCTCGCTTCGATACACCAGGCAGCAGAGAAGCTACACACCTACCCCGGCTGGAGGAGCAGCACCAGCCCCTCGTCCTGTAGCAGCACCAGGTGACATCCACCCTGAAGAGGATCAACACCCGCAAAGCTGCAGGACCAGACAAGGTGTCAGGCCGGACTCTGAGAACTTGTGCTGACCAGCTGGCAGGAGTGTTCCTGGACATCTTCAACCTGTCCCTGCAGCTGTCCATGGTTCCTGAGTGCCTCAAGTCCTCCACCATCATACCGGTACCGAAGAAGACATCCCCCACCTGCCTGAATGATTACAGGCCTGTTGCTCTGACCCCTGTAATCATGAAGTGCTTTGAGCGGATTCTTCTCAGGCACATCAGAGGCCTCATCCCCTCGGACCTGGACAACCTTCAGTTCGCCTACAGAGGGAATCGGTCCACAGAGGATGCTGTCTCCATCACCCTGCACACTGCCCTGACCCACCTGCAGCAGCCCGACACCTATGCCAGGATGCTGTTTGTAGACTTCAGCTCAGCTTTCAACACCGTCATCCCAGACAAGCTGGTGCTGAAGCTACACGCGGTGGGTCTGCCCGCGTCACTGTGCCAATGGATCAGAGACTTTCTCACCAACAGGCCTCAGGTGGTGAGAATAGGGAACAAAACATCCTCCCCTATGGTCCTCAGCACGGGCACGCCACAGGGGTGTGTGCTCAGCCCAGTCCTCTTCACCCTGTTCACTCAAGACTGTGCTGCCATCCATCCCACCAACACAGTTGTGAAGTTCGCGGACGACACTACAGTAGTGGGCCTCATCTCAGAGAACAACGAGACCCACTACAGACAGGAGGTACACCAGCTCACACAGTGGTGTTCAGCCAACAACTTGGTGCTGAACACAGGAAAGACCAAGGAGGTCATCGTGGACTTCAGGAGGTCCAGGAAGACTGAGCACGCCCCCCTCCTCATGGACGGAGAAGTGGTGGAGCGTGTGGACAACATCAAGTTCCTGGGCCTCCACATCACATCTGATCTCTCCTGGTCCCTGAACACCTGCCGCCTGGTGAAGAAGGCCCAACAAAGGCTCTTCTTCCTCAGGAAACTGAAACGGGCTGGACTCTCCTCTCGTCTGCTCGTGAACTTCTACAGAGCGACAATAGAAAGCATCCTCTGCCTCAGTGTGACCGTGTGGTATGGCAGCTGCACGGCACAGGAGAGGAAACAACTGGCACGGGTGGTTAAAACTGCACAGGGCATCGTGGGCTGCCCCCTCCCTGACTTGGACTCTATATACGGAGACCGAGTCAAGAGGAGAGCAAGAGCCATCGCCACGGACCCCAGCCACCCGGGCCACAGACTGTTCGTACCGCTTCCATCAGGAAAGCGGTACAGGAATATCCGCACCACCACCAACAGACTGAGGGACAGCTTCTTTCCAAGAGCTGTCAAAGCTATCACCCCCTGCACTGCAGGACAATAGACTAAGCTGCTGAACGCACACTGCACTTTTTTTTTATGTCCAACGGACTAATTAACGGTACCTTACTGTTAATGTATATATTACCACCCAACCGCACCAATCGTATACATAACATATGTATATACTACAGTTCTTATGTACATACTACAGTTCTGATGTACATACTCTCTTCCTCTTTTCTTATTATATTTATAAATATTTCTATTTTTATTGCATG
>NC_051058.1:313080-425580 GCF_904848185.1 Acanthopagrus latus | reverse complement strand
AAGGATTGGACTGTTGATGATTGGGCTAAGGTTCTCTTCAGTGATGAATCCAATTTTGAGTTGATGCCCACTCCAGCTAACTTACTGGTTAGGAGGAGGCCTGGAGAAGCCTACAAACCAGACTGTCTTGCCCCTACAGTAAAACATGGGGGTGGATCAGTGATGATCTGGGGTTGTTTCAGTATGAGTGGAACAGGGCAAATGCAATTGTGTGAAGGGCGAATGAACCAGGTCATGTACAGGGCTACTCTTGAAAAAAGTCCTCTTCCATCAGCTGGAAAACTCTTTCCTGCCTCGAATGACTGGATTTTCCAACAAGACAATGCCCCTTGCCACACAGCAAGGTCAGTTAAAGCCTGGATGGAGAACCACAACATTCGCACCATGCCTTGGCCTGCTCAATCACCAGATCTGAATCCAGTTGAAAACCTATGGAAAATCATCAAACTCAAAATGGAGAACCACAAGCCCAAAAACAAAGCAAATTTGTTTGAATTTGTGCAACAGGAATGGGCTGCTGTGACAGCAGAACAATGTCAGAAGCTGGTGGAGAGCATGCCAAGACGCATGGCTTCAGTCATCAAAAACAATGGTTACGCAATCAAGTACTAACTCCTGTGTGTATCATGTGTTTAAAGCAAACAGAAAAGAAAACATGGAATGCTTAAAAGCAGTGTTTTTGGCAGTACAGTGCCATAGCTATTGATGTAAGAACTTAAGTGATTTTGCTTACTATCAAGAAAACCATGGAAAATGGCTAGATATCAGCTCTTAAATTAAACTCTTACGAGCTATTTTTGTTGTTATCATTATATTTGTCCAAACAAATGTACCTTTAGTTGAACCAGGCATTAAAATGAACAAGAAATTGAAGAAAACAAGGGTGGTCTAATAATTTTTTCCATGACTGTATATATATGTGTTTTTAGTCGACCAGTCTTAATGCTGAGTTCAGTTTCATGCTGTTCTTTCTTTGCAGGTCAAATTGGCCTTTATATTTGGTAAAGTGTAGTTCTTCCTTGACATATTACATATATATGTATACATGTATACATATATATGTATACATGTATACATATATGTATGTATATATATATATATATGTGGTGTGTGTGTGTATGTGTGTATGTATGTATATATGTATATATGTGTGCGTGTGTATATATTATAATTAAGAAATTATTATATGTTAAGTTCAGTTTCACGCTGTTCTGTCTTTGCAGGTCGAGTTAGCCTTATATTTGGTAGGATAGTTCTTTCTTGACAATAGAAAAGCCTGTGTTGAACTTGAATATTAAATCGGTCTCCTCAGTGCAGTGATTAACATCCTCTTGCCTACTGAATCTAACAGACAGTGGAGTGACATTTTTATTGGAGTTCCGGTCATGGCATATTTTCTGCCTTAGACTAGCACTGTGTTTGACCAATGTGTTGTGGTTTCCCGCATGTCGCCGGTATCGACTGCAAAATTTGCAGTTCATGGAATTTGTCTGGGACTTTAAACAGTCAAATTTGTGCAGCCATTCTTCACAAGACACCATTTTCTGCCCCTTTTCTCCACACTTGTGTCTTCAGACTCAAACTCTGAGTTAGGATTTGACTCTGGTACACTACTCATCAGGGATAGTTTGTTTCACCATTGTTCACTGAAAGTGAAAGCTTCTCCTTCCCCTCTAGGAACAACTTCAGGGACCTACCCCTTCACACATTAGCCACTTCCAGTGCCATTCCCCATTCCCTGCCCCTCTCACACATATTGGCTTGCCACCTGTGATTCCAGATTCCAGATTCTTTGATTGCGCCTCACCAAAAAAAATGTTTTAGAAAATACACCGGAAAATTCACTGGTCGCACATGCCGACTAAATATAGAATTTAATCGCATTTGGTCATAGTCTGAAGCCCTGCACATGCATGCATTTTTTTCATGAACACACACAAAAGATGATAAATTGAACATTTTTGTGTATGCAATTTTTCAAGCTTAGAATATTAATGCTCCCCATTGACTGCCATAGTTAATGACTCTCTGTGTGTGTGTGTGTGTGTGTGTGTGTGTGTGTGTGTGTGTGTGTGTGTGTGTGTGTGTGTGTGTGTGTGTGTGTGTGTGTGTGTGTGTGTGTCCAGGTTTCCTTTGTACTATGAGCTGAAGGTAGCTATTGTGATCTGGCTGCTCTCCCCCTACACTAGAGGAGCAAGTCTTATTTACAGGAAGTGTCTGCACCCTCTGCTGTCCTCAAGAGAGAAGGTAAGATCATACATCCATCTAGGTCTGCCTGTGTATACATATCCTTTATTATAGTTGTGTCTTTTTTACATGATTAAACATTCTAACATAGTGTTTTTGATGTCTCTCTGTAGGAAATAGATGAGTATATCATACAGGCCAAAGAGAGGAGCTATGAGACCATGGTCAACTTTGGGAAACAAGGACTGAGCATTGCAGCCACCGCTGCTGTCTCTGCAGCTGTCAAGGCAAGTGTCTCTGGCTTATACAAAAAACAAACATTCTGTTTTGTATTCTACAATTTCATTCCTTTCATCAGCTTTATTTCATATTTGTATTTATGTCCTGTGCCCTCTTCTTACATCTTCGGCTTTCCTGAGGAGGATGAATATTTTCAAAGGAACTTTTCTATCCACCTTTGTAAGACAGCATGAACTCACTTTGCTTGGATACAACAGTGCCCCCTACCTGTTTTGTACAGTAAAGCAGGGGTTCTCAAACTTTCTGGGGCCAAGGACCCCCTTATAATCCTCATGCTGATTAAAACATTTGTACTCATAGATGCCATAGGAATTATTTATATTTTAAACTTGTCAACCTGAATACTTAAGGAGAGTTTCATAAAATGAACTTAAACAAATTGAATTTGAATATATAAATGTTAATATCAATTCTACACTTTTAACACAGGATCATTTTTATTCAGATTACATTTTGACCTCACAGCATTTCAAGTAACAGATCTTAAAGCTTTCACAAAATGAACAGTAACAAGACTGGCAAAGTCCTAATGAACATAGTTCAGTTTTCAAGTTTCATGGCTAAAGCATTTTGTGGGATTATGTAAAACTAACAATTGAAAAAATAAACACATTCTCGAAGAAATGAACAAATATTTACATGGTAGGGCCATTCGAGCCTCATAAGGATGACTTATTTTCAAATGACTATAAATATGGACATTACAAACCTTTACTACTGCTTGTCTCTATTGACATCAACCTGAAAAATCAACAGTTTATGAGGTAGCTTCTGTCCATCTATCACAAGAGAATGTAAAACACTGAAAAGAGAATGTCAACATAAAGATACTGTCTATGACTACCTTTAGATCTCCTGGTGTTCTTACCAGACATGTTTTCTCTACCCATGTAAGCTTGACTGTGTAAGACTGGCAAAGTCCTAATGACCCAAGTTAATTTTAAAACCAGTTAAAAGCTTACTTTAGTGGTTTAACCATAACATAATGAACTTATTGCCCCTTACTGAAACTATTGGCAGAAAACTGAGCAACATCATAACAGCTGCAAAACTGGGTGATGTTGTGTTTTTCCTCTCTCATAAGATCTGCCCTTTCTCTGCGTAACTCAAACACCTGCTTCAAAACTTAACCACAAGAGAGCCATCATACCTCACAGTGATATAGCAGTGCGTCATGTCCCGGCAAAGTTGGCAGACAAACATGTTTGCAGTGGCTTTGACTTCACAAAATTAACTGCAGTCCAGGGGCGATTCTAGGGTCACAGCTTTAGGGGTGCTGAGCACCCAATGAGTCCAACTGCCACCATCCACCCTTTTTTCTCACAAAAACAAAAAATATCTCATTTTAACATTGGTTCAGCTAACTTCAAAACCCTTTCTTTTCTTTTTTACTTTAGCTTAACACTTTTCCATAGGTATGATTGGCAAAGGGCAAAATAGAATGAAAACATTTTTGAGAAAGATTGTTTTGTAGCAGTGGTTCTCTGAGTTGCTAACCTAGCAACACTAGTGGGGTCCGGGGTGAACATTTTGAAAAATAACCCTTTAAATGGTGACTACTGGTGAGATTTTTAAGGAAAAAAATAATATTTTCAGAATTTAAGAATCAGAATCTAAGACATGAGACAAAATAGTGTAGAAATTGACATTGCTGCTTAAAAATATGTTAACCTCTTGAGCATTAAAGAACTTTTTTACCATTATTTTATTATCATAATTTCTATATTTAGGGGTGCTGGAGCACCCCTAAAAATGGGCTAGCCTCACCCATGCTGCAGTCACAGCTGTGTTCAAAACAGAGTGAAGATCTGGTTCCATGTCTTCGGAAGCGAGTGCTTGCCGGTTTAGCATACAGTGAGTAGCCATAATCCACAGATTGATTTAATCCACGCAGTAACTGCACTTTTTCGGCCGGTCATCGCCACTGCGACATCTGTATACATACATTTTTCCCAACTCAGTCTCGCTTCAGTCATGAAAGCATCCAGAAGTCTGAATAGTTCCTCACCTGTTGTCCTGCCTGGCACCTCCTTGCAGAACATAAAAGTCCTCCAAAATGTCTCTTTCCCAGGGATAGCGCACCAAAACAATCAATTGAGGTGCAATGGAAGTGTCTGTTGATTCTACCAGCTGAATAGAAAATTGCTCACAGTCTATTCAGTAGCTGTGACTGAACATCAGCCGATAGTTCTTCAGTTCCCTTCTCACGGTGTCATTTGAAAACCAAGCTCGAGATAACTGTCATCATATCTTCCCAGTTTAGCTGGTTTGGCCCTAGCATCACTTGATAAAGTGGACGGCCTTAAATAGGCATCGATCACCTCTATCTAGCTAATCATCAGCAGGAGCTGTAAGTGCGTCCTGATCAAAGTTATGCGAGCAAGTGATGTGTGTCAGATTTACATGATACAATCATATGAGAGTTTTGATTGGCCCAAAGCTAACATAAGCGGGAGTAATTGGATCAGTATTTTTGTGTTATTGACATAGTAGTTCCCATGTTTACTTACGCAGTTTTTAGTGATACAGCATAACTTTGGAACCCCCAAGCTATGTCTCACAGACCCCCAGGGATCCAGGGACCCCAGAGAACCCCTGCAGTAAAGAAATCCATGAGATTCTTTTGCCAAATTTAACCTGGATTCTCAGAAAATACTCGCCTGGCTGACTTGGCTACCTTAATCAAATGAAAGAGAACATAGACAGAAACAGTGTCAATGGAGCGTGAATGAGACTTGCATAGAACATTCTATGAAGCCTGAATTAAATCACGATTTGGAGATGAGATGGTAGTCGAAACTCTGCTCGTGGAAACATATATACACTGTGAGTATGTATCTAAAGCACTGTGTTGTTCCTCAACCCCAGCTCACTGCAGAGTGTGCAGACTGCTGTGTGTGTACTGGTTTCATCAGCATTGCATGAATACCTAAGTGTATCAGATAATCCCTGCTGATCTCCTGTCTAAAGCTTCACTGCACTGAGGTAATCCCAGGCAGTGAGAATATACCACTAATAAGAAAGTTATTAGATCCATATTCACAGCAGAAGCCTTTCAGCATAGATGTTATTTATCTTCACAGAAGTTACTGGATTCTTGAGTCATTGTTATCATGTGTTGAGCTAAATCTGAATGAAAAAAATCGAGCTAAAAGGGTTGGATCATGTGGGTTGGCGCGCTGAGCAGAAAAACAGAAGAAGCCAAATGTGCTAGATTGACCTAGAAAATGTCAGTCCAAGCTTTCTTTGATTTTGTTGGCATAGTCATCTTGTGTCAGTTCTTCTGAAAGGCCACGTCCTTATACGTATGATGACAAAATGTCAAAAATGGATGAACTTGTAACTTACCAACTTTACAAATAACTAGTAGGATGGATATTTCAACGTGTCTGTCAGGGCCATGCTTGATGTGTGCATATGCATAAACACAATACTTAAAAACCAGACCATGACATAGATACCACTCTGGATGTGAACTCAGTCAGGATTCAATAGGAAGTGTTAGGAAAAAATAGCCCTTGTACCCTGTAAAATGCCACACAACAGGAAATTACATTTCTTCTCTCTTATTGCTGATGTCCCCTGGCTCAACAGCATGCTCTTCTAGCTCACTACTTTGGACCACTGTTACTCTTTAACTCAATTAGCTTTTGTGGGACTTAAAATGTTGGCACAGTCTATGCTACTTTTTAAAGTAGATAGAACATTGAGTCCCTTCAGAAGAGATGAGGTGAGTGTTTATGAAACAGAGGAGAGGAAGACACTGTGACTGTGTGAACTAAGACACTGTTGGCCGTTCCGGTAATGTCACTGTAGTGGACATGTTCTTGTAGTGACACCAGTGTTCGTAAAAACCCTCCTATCTCTGCTTATGTTAAGCAAGCCATTAATCAATGCTTCAAGCTATATCGCTCTGTCTCTCTCTCTCCTTCTCTCTCTCTGTCTCGCTCTCTCTCTCTCTCTCTCTCTCTCTCTCTCACACCTGTGCCATACATAAAATCTGTCTTCTTCTTCTTTTCAATGCATGGTATACAAGCAGATACTATTTTTAAAAGTCCATCTTGTTGGTGCATTCAAGAGTTGAGACAAATTTTGATCATTTTGCTAACCAGAGCAATGCCTCAGTGTTAGCACACAGAATCGGCTGTTCCTGTTAGCACCAGCAGCACATTTTATAAACATGGTCAAGGATTTATGAGCTGGAATTTCGTGCAGCACCCAATTAAAACAGGTTGCACCTCACAAACTACTTTCCTGCGCAGAGATTAGTTGTTACTAAATGTAAACACCCATCACTGGCAGGTGTAACTGAACCAACTGATTAAACTAATGTCAGCTTACTGATGTATGACCTCTTGACTGAACTTGTTGAGTAAACAAGGCATATCTGACCAGAAACTACATAAATGCTCTTTAATTACGACATGAACAAAAACAAATACCAACATATCACAAATAACAACCAGAAACTATGACACTACATGTAGAAAACAGGTTGTTTTAAATGTGCCCAGGTTGACCTGAGAGCTTGGTAAACAGGTTTGAACACCTTTACAGCTCTTTTACAAATGACCTGAAGAAAACGTGTTGCTGTTCCTATTTTATGTATTGTATTGCATCCTTACATGTGATATTGTTTTTTATGTGATCGTTCTTTTATGTGAAACTGTTTATGCTGCCGTCTCACCTCCAGTTCTCACTGAAGAATAGAAAACCTATGTTGACCACGTCTCCTCCCTCATCCAGATTTGTTTGACCTTTAACCCTTTGTTTTTGTCTCAATGCAACATGCAACTACAGCAAGTTGTAGCACCACTCAAATCCTCCATTTTGTTAATTTCTGTCCGTCCTGTGCAAGTGCTTGCATGAGGTGGTGCATTGCTCTTACTGGTATGATGATCATATCTATAGTGTGTAATATGGCATGATTGTAAAACCTTGTGTGTACATGTTTTAGATTAGACAGAAGAAACTCTGTGGACTTTCTCATTATGTCTGAGACACAACTCGATTTCCAAATGTGTTGTGTAGTGTTCGCCCTGCTTTGCTCTGCAGAGACATGAAGCCAGGCTGCTGAAGTCAAATCCCCCTCTTCTATGCAGAGCAGAGCTGCTGTTCCTTGGGTCCTCAGCAACAAACAAGCCAAGTGCGAAGTAGATTGTATAAACGGTTCTCAAGCTATGCAAAGGACAGACAGAGATATTTTTTGCTTTACAGTTTAAATTGAATTAAATCAATAGATACAGATAAATAGTTATTCTGAAACACAGATTTCTCAATGAATGGGGGCATAAACAAAACAAAATCCTACATTTACAAAAGAAATATGTGGTGAAGCTTTAAAACTCATTTTTGAGACTTCTTCTATCTTGGGATCCTTCATGGACTTGTTGTTTATATAGTTGCCTGCTCTTGATTGGACAGTTGTGTAGAAACTGATTAGAACACAGTCAGCAAAGTGTTTACCTGCTAAACACACTTTAATAGTGTAACATGATTTAGTAATAATAGCTAGAAGTAACAAATAACTAATGGGTCAAACTAAGTGATGGGTTTGTGAAGAGCTGGAGCAACTCAAACACTGAGCTTTGTTTTGAGCTGATGTCAAAATGTATGTTCCTAACCCTAACTCATGGACAAATGAAGGCTTCGGGTCTAATTCTTTGTATAGTGTGAACATTTTATATGGAAAAAAATCCCTTCGGCTGGACTTAAGCTCTAAAAATCTTTATAACTATGAGCACTGATGCCACATTGAATGGTTTAGATTTTTGGGTCAAGCTGATGTCCTCTGATGATCTGCCCCAACCTGCTTGCTGGCTAACCCTCATGTGACTTTGTTTCTCCCTCTCTCTGTACTGACACCATTCTCTCTTCAGGGTTTCTGTGCTTCAACAGGCTACTCTGGGAGGTAAAAATCAGTGTAAAAGTCAGTGTATGCAGCATGGACATAACATACCTTTTCCATTTTGTTTGAGCACTATTCTCCATCACACCATGTTACCCATCCCTTTATTTTCAAACCTTTCTTTTGCCAGACCTGGTAGCTGAACATAGATCTTGGAGTTAATTTACCTGTTATTGTAAGTGTTCTAATACAGAATTCAGAGTGTTTGGAAATACATTTAACACAATATTCACCTTATGTTCCTTCATGTATGGCCCTTAGTGTTCAGAGACGTCTTATCCAGCTTTAAACCTTTCATTTCATTTCAGTATTTGACATATTCTGCTTGTTTCTGTTTTCCCCGCAAATATCTCTCCATTAGTGTTTTTCTCCCTTTATCCTTTTGCTGTTTCTCATTTTGTTAAAGTGTTTCAGTGAGGATGCCATCATCATTGTAGGATTTTGGTTTCACATCAGTTAAATTCCCTATAATCATTTTTAGTGCCTCAGTATTTCACTGTATCCTGTTTGCATGATTGCTGAATTATTAACGATAGAAATATATTACAACTGATTTAATGTTGAATCGACTGATCTAATGCATATAACTGGTTCCTATTCTTTCACAACCTTAAATATCCTCCCAAAAGTAACACTGGCTCAAGTTAGTCAAGAGTATTTACCATGTTCCACATATAGATCTTTGTATTTGTTGCATTGAACAACCATGTAGCATTGCCTTTAACGCTCTTGAAAGGCTTCTGTCTTGGAATGGAGCAGCTTAGAATTATAAGGAAAAACTGACAATTTAATGTCTCCGACTTCCAGCGAGGTTGAGGAAATGAGGTCACAGTTGCTTTCTTCATGACCAATCCACTTGCCTTTCCCCAGTAATTGATTTTGTGTCCCCCTATAGTTTGTACTGTTAAGAGCAATAAAATGCTGTGTGGCAAGCAGTGAAGAAAACGTATATCTTTTTGTAGCACTTAAACAATAGAATGAGAAGTTACAAGTAGTCAAGTAGTCACATATGATGGTGGCTCATGATGTTGAAGATGACCTCAGTCATTTACACTATTGAAAAAAAAAAGATAATAGCTAATTAATATTCTCTCTCTCTCTCTCTCTCTCTCTCTCTCTCTCTCTCTCTCTCTCTCTCTCTGTCTCTCTCAGGGTCAGGGTGCCATTACAGAGAAATTGCGCAGCCTGAGTATGCATGACCTCACACAGATAAGCCAGCAGGATGACAGAGGAGGCAACCTGCTCTACCAGTATAGCTCCCATGCATCCAACCCCGCCATCAGAAGATCTCAGAGCAGTGATGCTGCTGACGAAGCCGGTATACACACACACACAATGCAGATGTGTTTTACTCAAATGTAAAGTAACACATGCGCAACATGAATGTAATTTTGGACAGTTCTGAGATAACTGAAAAAAAAAAGATCCATCTGCTTAGGAAAGTCAAAAGCCAAATCCAGCGGGGACAAATTTGCCAGCTGTATTTGAAGCAGTTTAATTTTTTGACCTCATACCTCACATCCCTTTTTCTCAGAGTCTGAGCTCACATCATACACACAATCAGTTAAACATTTTCCCAGTGTTCATAATCCTTAATTACTTTAGGGATTAGTTCATAACATCATGTTTAGTCATTTTTTTCATTAGTAATAAGGGATTGTTGTGTTTCTTCCATGTGAACAGTTAAATGTAGACTGTTAGAACCAGTAGGTGATTTGTTAATTTTTAACAAGGGGAATGGCCCAATGGGAGCACCACCCTGCCCTGACAGACCTATGTACACCTCCCAAAGGACATTGCACGACGCCTTAATCATAACTGACATTTCTAATTCTACAATTCCATTTTATCCAGTTGTCCAAGATAAACAAAACTCACCTCTCCAGCTGAAGGCTCGTTGTGGGGAAGCCCTGTGAGTCGATTACCGAGTGCAGTAGAGTTCTGCAGCTTAGTGAATATCATTACTGTGGGACTCTACTGCACTCGGTAATCGACTCGCAGGGCTTCACCACAACAAGGAGGCTTCTCGGGTGGTGAGTTTTGTTTATCTTTTCCGACAAAGCCGGCAACGATATCAAATGTTTGATGTGTCGAAATATGTGCTGGGACCCTGTTTCTAATGTTGCTGAAGTTTGGTGCTGTTCTGAGCATTATTTGTGGCTTTTTGATGGCGATTTATACTTGGACCCATTTACTGCAGTGTATTATTGTTGTGCGGTCGTTTCTGAGGATCAGGAAGCAAACGGTCCACAAATTTTATCTCTCAAGGGGGGATCGTACTCGGTGTGAAGGTGTGTTAGAACATGGATTAAACTTACATGTTTACATGACTCACATGTTACATGACTCACATTACCCCTTGGAATTTTTTACCGTCTAAATTCCTTGAAGGACACACATTGACCATTGTGAAAAATAGCAGATTCCAACTGACTTACCTGTGTTTGCCTTTATCGATTTATCGGCTGATTTATAAGGTTTTACAACCTTCTATTTAAAAAGTATAATGCAGAAAAACATTGTTTGGGTCATTGAAAACTGGTGTAATGACATACTTTGGCCAGCAGAGTGCCTTCCTTTCAATGGGGGATAAAACAGCTGGTGTCAGGAAATGTAACAGCTACCTCACTGATGACAAAAATGACAATTGGCAACATAACATAAGCCACCATGTTCTGAAATGACACACTTAGAAGAAATGCTAAGAAAAAGTAACGTTTTGGTTTTAGAACATAGATAGCAAACTTGTTATTATCAGGAGTCTGTACAGGATGATTTATTTTGAAAATTGACCGGATGCTGTATGCTTTTGTTGTGACCCTGACCTCCTGCCGGCGCGATCTGCTCTTTGCGGCTTGTTGCGGCTTTTGTCAAGAAAATAAACCGGGCAGCTGGATCGCAAAGCAGTCGTGCGCGGCTTGACTGTGCGTCGGTGCTGATCGCGACTGCTTGTGCTTTGTAACACACTATCTGCTACTAGGGGATGGAGTTTGATGGAAGGTTAACAAGGGGGATTCTTTTTGGTAATTTTGCTAACAAGGGGGACAGCATTCCCCCTCATCCCCACTCAAATTGCCTACTGGTTAGAACCTAATGCAGCTTGACTTTCCATTGTGCAGTTTCACCAAAATATAATTAACACAAATCATTTCCTGGTAGACAACTGGTAGTTGCTCTGCATTGTGGAGGTATGTGAAATCAGCAAACATGTTTATTTCAGCTGTAACTGTAACATTTAAAGACCTATCTGACAATTCTGCTTTGTTCATGTCATGTACTGTGTTGCTTTGCCAGTATCTGCAGGCATGAAAATCACTCACCTTTCGGTGAAAGGTGACCTACGTGAATCCTGTAGATCAATGAATTTGTCTTCAAAATAAGAGCTTTACATTGCACCCCATTGGAGTTTGGGTTCTTAGCAAGGGGCTTTTAATTTGAAAGTAGCGATCTTTTGTAGCTTGCTGCTACAACAAGAAGCGGATAATGAAGACAGCTATAGAGACCGAGGTGGCTGTCCAGTAGCTCATCTTGATGTCCACAGATGAAGTGATGGACTGACTGCTGTGATCAGTTGTTTACTGGTTTTAAAACTCCATGGCTGTGGGTCGCACAACAGTGCACAT
The DNA here is from genome assembly GCF_904848185.1 of Acanthopagrus latus. Taxonomy (NCBI): domain Eukaryota; kingdom Metazoa; phylum Chordata; class Actinopteri; order Spariformes; family Sparidae; genus Acanthopagrus; species Acanthopagrus latus. The sequence continues at coordinate 413,562 of NC_051058.1, read as the reverse complement.
CATCGACACCTCCGGCCATCTCACTTAGTGGTTGGTACATTGACGTCTCGGATTTAGATAATGTTAGCAAAGGAGGTGGAAAAAAAAGCGTACCCTCTGAGGTGGCAAATTGGTGGATCAAAACAGATCCCTAAATATACCACCCTCTGTCTAAATCCGCAGACCTAGCTGCAAAAACGACAGCCAAATTGGCGGCTTGCTACCCAGTATAAAAACTGCTATTAACTATGCAAACAAGGGCAGCCATGCACTGTAGGTACACTGTCTAACAGAAGTGCACAGGAAAAAGGTGCAGATCATAGCATCAATACACAGTGTAGCCAGCACCTTTCTTACAAGTAGAGAGACAGCAACTCAAAAACCCATATTCATCTTGTCAGAACACACTCTTTAAGGGTTTGCTTTTTTCATTCTGCGGCAGATGGCGCTCTTAAAGTTGTGGTGTTCTGCATTTCATGAGAGAAGTTGTCAGTCTAATTTCTTATATAGCATAATGTGACCATGTATAGATAGATACTGTATTGTACTTTCATACTGTCTAACAATTCTGCTCGATTTTTCTCTCAAAATGGATCAGATTGATGCTTTTAAATATGAAATATTCAAAAAACATTCATTCTGGAGCATGCCCCCGGACCCACCCACAGGGGTCGTATTTATTCTCACCTTTTTCATCTGATATCCAAACACCAGCAACACGTCAGACTAACGACTCAGATATGGGTAAACTCAAACTGTCATTTTGTTTAGTCTGTGGCCCAACAGGTAAAAAAAAGCCTCCATACCAATGTTGAAATGTCAGTTTTAATGTGATGCATCAAAAATGCAATATATTTGTGTATATATATCACTGCAGCACCATGGTTATATCAAATAGTCACATGAAGTATTATTTTGGTTTTATGTCATTGTTTTGTTTGATTCCCTCTTTACATTGTGTGTGTGTGAGTGTGTGATGTATGAGATGACTTCCCAGCAGACACTGGGGATGCGATGAGGTTAGGTTGAATGCTGGTGGAATGTCAAACACACACACTGTCTCTGTTCCTTCTGTCCTTCTCTCTCACACACACAACTAGTCAGTGAGGCATGTAGAAGGGAGAGAGTGGGGGTGCGAGCAGAAGAGAGGAATGAAAGGACAGAGATGATTTTATTGGAGGAGAGTGGAGATGTAAGGGATGGATGGAGAGGGAGTGAATTGGATGGATGGAGGCGAGGTAGGCAGGCAACATTAGCATACTGAGAGAGGAGACTGTATTATGTATTCAGCTCAGCCAGCCCACAGAGAGATGAAGGAGGAAGAGAAGCAATGGAAGAGAGGTGTTTTAACCCTCCAACTGCTCTCTTACCTACGCTCCTCACTGCTGTTAAGGTTTCACATCAGTAAACCTCTGGCAGCCATATTGGAGGATTTCTACAGATGATTGTTCTTTTGTAAACACAAAATTCAAAGGATAATTCTGGTGACAGTCTATTTTCATTATACTGTATATCCCATGTGCAGAGTCAGCCATCAATTACATCATTGTGGGTGACTCAACCAAGCCCTGATGGGTGCCACTCAGCCTTGCATCCAATCTGGACTGGGTGTATCCTTTGGGTCAGCGAAAGATTCCCCAGTGGCCCAAAAAGTATTTTCCCCACAGACCACCATTATAAAAGAGACGTCCATAGAACTGTTGACAGGGCACCAAGAACTGCAAGCAGGGTTGATTATGTCTCCATTTATTATGAATTTTTTAACCATGGAGGTTTTATATCTGTAAAACCTCTGTTAAGCTGAGAAAAGTGATGTCAAAATCTGTGACACCATCACAGTGTATACCTGTGGGCTGGGCGGAGAAACTCGCATATTCAATGAAGCCATGAGGTTAACATTGAAGCCAGAAAATTATTTTTGGCGAGCACTTCTCATTGTTTTGAATGTGTGCCATCTCTGCATGGTGTCTAGTTCTTCTATATGAATTTATGTTGTGAACATATAGTATATAACACACCAGAGCCACACCGTTGCATGGGGTGATATGTTCTTCATTACCATTTGAAACACGCACACTGCCAGACATACTCACTGGTACAACTGCACAATGTATGGTTTCAGTGCTGATATCATGTACACATGCATAATAGTCAGTTTGCAAGATGTGCGTTGTTCAGTATGGCAAAAGAACTCAAACATGATGCTAAATCTTTTTTGTTGCTTGATAAAAAAGCTACATTTCATTCTCACTCTCCATGAATAACCTCAGAGAAACAGTGGTCCAGTATAATGTTATTTAGTCCAATTCAAGATTCATTGGGTTGGCAGTGGTATGTTGTCGTACTTGCATTGAGTTCTGGTGTCACATTTCCCCTGTCTGACCTTCTTTTAGAAAAACTGTAGGGTGGTGAACGGTGAGCGACAACTCCTGCTTAAGTTGTGCCATGAGTCACACGTGTTTGTCAATTTAAGAGATATTTTTTCAACTTGATAAAGTCTCAGTTTGTCATAAAACTAATGAAATACAAGACTGAAAATATGTCATTATAAGGACTACACCTTTAACAGTTGTGTTAGTGACGTTGTCTCGATGAATGCTCTCCACAAACCAGAACTTAAACATTGAGGAGCTGCTCCTGAATATTAAGCAGTTCACAGAACTGAACCAGGACCAAATCTCCTTTTACAGAACTGCAGTTGATAATATGGGCAGATTTATTATGATTCTCATTAGGGCTGAAACGATTACTCGAATAATTCGAATAATTCGATTACAAAAAATGATCGAGGAATTTTCTCTGCCTCGAGGAATCGTTTAATTTTGCCAGCTCAAAGCACGGTATTTCGCCCGGACGACTTGTAATGCGGCACAACGTGCTGACGTCACGCACGTAAAAGAAGAAGAAGAGGCGGCGGAAAATTCAACAGATGAAGAAGAAGCAGAAGCAGAAGAAGACGATGGCGGCGGAAATGTCGGGTAGTTGCGGAGGTAGAGACGAAGAAGGCGACGCAAGCCAAGACAAAGGAACAAAGAAAAGACAGAAAATGTCAAAAGTGTGGGAGCATTTTAAGCTGGACACCGGGGGGAACACTGTCACATGCATTCACTGCAAGACAGCGCTTGCGTTCCACAATAGTACATCCCCAATGCTGCAGCATCTCCAACGAAGGCACCCCGTTTATTCCGAGAGCGGAGGACCGTCACCCCAGACAAGGTAAAAAAGTGATTGTAGCGCTAATTAATGAGATGGACGTTACTATAGCTTGCTAACATAACGTTAGCCCTGCGGAGGGCTTGCTTTCTATAAATTATGACTACTATCGATGCGTGGCTAACGTGCCTTTCATACAGGCTTTATTTAATCTGTAAAAACAGCGCTGTAGATAGTGATGAGGGTGAAAACATAAGAAAGCTAACTGGGTAGTTGTCAATTTTAGCTCAGTAGTCATCGATGGGTAAAACATCAAGTAGCACTGGTGCGTAAAAATGTGCTCCAAGCAGGTATCATAATTTTATTGAACACTGCAAAATCTCATCAAGATTTTAACTTTAAACTTCAGAACTTAAAATTTGGTTGATAAAAATGAAAATTCAATGTCAATCAACAAATTATCATCTCTTTTTCAGTAAATCATCACAGTCTCGCATGGACAAATTTCTCTACAAAGTGCCATCATGTAGCCCCGAGCTAGCAGCTGAGCTTTCAAATAGCATTTTAAACATGATTGTCACAGACATGCGCCCACTAAACATTGTGGAGGATGATGGTTTTAAAGCAATGGTTTCAACCTTCCATCCCAAGTACGAGCTTCCATCAAGAACTTTCTTTACAAAACAGATGGAGAAAAAGTATGAAGTAATCAAAACCAAGATGAAGCAGGCTCTACAAGAGACCAACAGCATTGCGCTCACTACTGATATTTGGACAAGCATCGCAACAGAGGCTTATATGGGAGTGACATGTCACTATATTGGAAAGAACTGGAACATGGTGTCCCACTCCCTGACGACGATGCCCCTTGAAGAGAGACACACCGCTTCAAATATTGCAGAGTGGATTGAGGAGGTCATTGCCAAATTTGACATTCCAGCAAAGAAAATCAAGGCTGTCGTCCATGACAACGGTGCGAATGTCGTAGCAGCAGCAAAGATTTTGGAAGAAAGACATGGATGGGCATCAGTGAGATGTGCAGGGCACACCCTCAACTTGGTTGTGCAAAACTCACTGAAATACCACCAGGCTATCTCCAAGTGTGTTGCTGCTGCGAGAAGCCTTGTCGAACACTTTAAAAAAAGTGAACTGGCATGCACAAAGTTGAAGGACAAGCAGAAACAAATGGGTTGCAAGGAAAACATGCTGGTGCAAGATGTCTCCACATGCTGGAACAGCACTTATGCCATGTTGTCCAGGCTTCAAGAACAGAGATGGCAAGTGACTGCCACACTTTCTGACCCAGCAGTGACCCAGAGAGGGAAACACTACCTGGACCTCAAACCTGAACAGTGGAATCTGATTGAGGAGCTGAACCAGGTCCTTGAGCCCTTTGAATCAGCCACAGTGTTTATGAGTGGACAACAATATGTCACACTCTCAGCACTTCCACATCTTGTGCAAAAACTTAAAAAAAACATACAGAGTCCAGAATTTGAGAGTGCACCTGTGAGATCATTCCAGACTCATGCAACAGAACAGGTCACAGAGAGATGGCAAGGACTACTTGAGTTTATTCCCAAATCTCCAAACACCATCCTACTTGCTGCTGCTCTGGATCCCAGGTTTCGGAAACTGAGGTTCTTGGCTGCTGGGGAAGTACTCAAATTCCAAAGTGCAGTACAAGCCATGGCACTTGCAGCCAAACAGCAAGTGGGGCAGCCCACTGCAAGTAAACATGGGGCAAACAACAGCACAGCACAAGACACCCCAACAGCAGGACATGCCAAGAGTATGACATCATTCCTGGACTCAGACTCCACCACCAGTGACGAAGAACAGGACGAGGAGCAGCAGTTACTCCAAACTGTACATCAGGAGGTGAAGGAAATGTTATTTAAATTTTGGCTCATAAACAATTTTCACAATAATGATGATAGAAAAATTGGACTACAAATAATGACTTAATATAAAATGCAATAATGCAAAAATACTGTATAAATAAAACATTTTAATTGTTGTCACACTTATTCCACAGGTCTTAATGTATTTTGGAGAACATCCCCTTTCCAAGAAGGAGAATCCATTGACATGGTGGGAAAAGAATGCAGCACGCTATCCAACATTGGCAGAGCTGGCAAGGTCCCTGCTGTGTATTCCAGCCACATCAACGCCATCAGAGCGTCTGTTTTCAGCTGCAGGTAACATTGTATCAAAGAAGAGGGCAAGCCTCAGCCCTGAGCACGTTGATATGCTCACCTTCCTTCATTCCAATAAAGTTCTCCTTTAAAGGTTGGCATACATGCCATGAGTAAGACATAGCAAGGTGTGGCCCTTACCTTACCTATCTTCTGCATATTGCACTGCACTCACATCAGAAATGTGTAAAACTAAACTATTGAATTGATGCATGGACTTGTTCTAGTTCAAATGTTTTTGCCTCCTTTATGCCACAAAAAATCCCAAAGGAGAAGACTGCCTATAAAGTCTGTATAGCCAAAGTATTTTTTTTCTATTATTAATGGAAATGTTTTTGGTACTTAAATGCACTAAATTGAAAGTTATTTATTTTATTTTATATTTGTGTTTTATTTATTTTTATTTTATTCAATTCCTGAGATGCAGTTGCTATGGCTTTTAAACAATGTGCATCTAATAAAGCCATTGATTGTCTAAAAAGTGAAAGAAATGGTTCATTATTACGTGAAATGTCTTATTTTCTCATCTATATTTATAATTTCTCTTTAACTAAAAAAAAATATGTTCTATCCGATTACTCGATTAATCGATGGAAATTACTTATACTAATACTCGATTACTAAAATATTCGATAGCTGCAGCCCTAATTCTCATCTTTTTAGCTACCTTTTCTCTGCTGAGTTTGCAGCCATGTTGGTGTTGTTGACGTGTGTTAAGCAGGACGAATAAGCAGTTTCACACAACACTTACGACAAACAGCAATTTTAACTTGAAAATTATCTTTTTAATTCACAGACTTTATATGTCTTATTTATGGAACAATTCAAACAGGATCCCCACACGGACTACTGTACAATTTTTTTTTTTTTTGAAATCAGGTCCCATGGGCTCCACCAGAAGGTGTGGGAACCACAGTCAGTATTGACCATTTAAGAAACAAAGCACTCCCACAAAGTCGCCCTCCAAGAAGAATAATTCTTCTTTGATAATTAAATGTCCCTTAAAGCTGTAGTCTGTAACTATGTTTTAGTTGTATTTGCTTGTCATTATGATCTGACTGATCTGAGTAGAATAAGACGCAGGTCAGCTGTGTAAAAATCCACTGTCTGTGGCTCCACCCAGTGGCCGGAATTGGATTTGCAAGAATCCACTGCTCCCGGTAGAATACAACCAATCAAAGCCAAGGAGAGTGTCTGAGAAGTGTCAATCACTCTCGTCCATATGCTGCTGGCAGCCCCCCTCCTTCATACAGCATGTACTCGGCAGTGCCCCTTCCCCGCGCAGGTACAGTGCCTGCTCTTACCTGGTCAGATACGTTTAAGCCCAAACTGTAAACAATGGCACAGAACAAACAACAACAGAGCCGAAAAATGCCCCACCATGGCCCACGTCAAAAAGAAGAAACAAGAAGAGTTACGAAGAAAAGTAGTATAAAAACAAGGAATTGGACCAAGCCAGAGAGAAAATTAGGTTAAATATTGGAGTGTCATTTTAGAGGTGGAGGGAGCTGCAGGATTTGTAAGGACTCAAGAGTGCCGCAGAGTTTGCTGCTTTTCTGCTGGACAAGAAAGAATGACTAGTCATTCTATGTTTTAATCACGAGGCTATAGTGGCGGCTGTTACAGTTATACTCACAATAGCGCATATGGCAGTATGATGTTGCAGTTGAGGTACATAGCTTGTTGCTAAATCTAGCTTGTTAGCTTGTGTGCTAACGCCGCTGTTTAGCTTTGTGTTTATGGCTACTGGTAAGCAAAAGTGTCTTTCCAGTGACCAGGCAGTTATAGTGACTTTAATTTGTGTTCAAGATGCTCTGAAGTGGTTGAATCGGTTTAGAGAAATAACGTTACTCATGCTTCAGAGAAAAAATGTTGCACCAGGTCATGATTATTCAGTAACTTTGTCTACTGCGATGTGAGGAATATCGTTTGTTACTTGGGATATATACAGTGATCTGCATGAGGTGCTCATCATTGTAATTTAGTTGTATTGGTCAGAAATGGAACAATTAGGGCTTATATTTTTGTTATTTTGAATATGACATCTTGGTTATCTGACTTTCTCTGTTACCGTCGTTACAAGCCTGCTCGTGCGCAGCAGGCTCCTCTGTGGGAGGGGCTTTGAAGGCAGGGCTGCAGCGCAGCAGAGAGGAAGAAGGGGAAACCTGGGAGCTGTGCTCCTTCAAATATTTTGGCTCAGTCTGCTTTTTTCTCATAACTCCAGACTGCAGCTTTAATCCCTTAAGTTATTTATCTGTGTCTCTACCTGTTTGTGTATTTGGTAGTATGTTTTGCCAAAAGTATTCGCTCACGCATCCAATAATTGAAATCAGGTGTTCCAGTCACTTCCATGGCCACAGGTGTATAAAAGCAAGCACCTAGGCATGCAGACTGTTTCTACAAACATTTGTGAAAGAATGGGTCACTCTCAGGAGCTCAGTGAATTCCAGAATAGTACTGTGATAGGATGCCACCTGTGCAACAAGTCCAGTCATAAAATGTCCTAGCTACTAAATATTCCACAGTCAACTATTAGTGGTATTATAATAAAGTGGAAGCGATTGGGAACGACAGCAATTCAGCCACGAAGTGGTAGGCCGTGTAAAATGACAGAGAGGGGTCAGCAGATGCTGAGGCGCATAGGGCGCAGAGGTCGCCCGCTTTCTGCATAGTCAATTGCTACAGACCTCCAAACTTCATGTGGCCTTCAGATTAGTTCAAGAACAGTGTGTAGAGAGCTTCATGGAATGAGTTTCCATGGCCGCGCAGCTGCATCCAAGCCATACATCAGCAAGTGCAAAGCAAAGCATTGGATGCAGTGGTGTAAAGCACGCTGCCAATGGACTCTAGAGCAGTGGAGACGCAGTCTCTGGAGTGACAAATCACGCATCTCCATCTGGCTATCTGATGGACGAGTCTAGGTTTGGTATTGCCAGGAGAATGGTACTTGAGGTGCCAGGCCTTTCTGTCCAACATCAGTGTGTGACCTCACAAATGCGTTTCTGAAAGAATGGTCAAAAATTCCCATAAACACATTCCTAAACCTTGTGGAAAGCCTTCCCGGAAGAGTTGAAGCTGTTATAGCTGCAAAGGGTGGATCGACAACATATTAAACCCCATGGACTACGAATGGGATGTCACTTAAATTGATATGCAAGTCAAGGCAGGTGACCAAATACTTTTGGCAATATAGTGTATGTTCATGTACCATTTGGTGAATAGAGAAACAAAAGTCAGAATAATCACAATTATATGCCCTTCATGCACAAATAAATGATCAATAAACAGTGGTTAATGAAAATAAATAGATAGATAAATAATTTCCTTATATGGCACAAAAACAAAGTCACTAGGTACTTGACAATAAAAAATAAAGTACAGCAACTAAACCCAGAGCTGAAATTATGAACAAGAAAACAAATAAATAAATGTGTGATTTAAGAAGAGTTGGTGACCAGCTGGACTCTGACAGGAGTTTTCTGACTGTGTTTCGATGGGAACGAATGTGTCTGGAGGATGAAAGTCAAGCTCAACAGCAGGTTAAGACCATGTAGATAGAAATGTTCTGGACAAGCAAAAACTAAGTTAACAATTTTATCTGGAGAAACATGGAAGGACTCCAAAATCCTCATTGGACAAGCTGCTCCAGGTCTTTTGTTTTGGCTGAGCTAGGCAGAGAGCATTGTTTTAATAAAGCTGGCCTCTCTACAGGACAGAAAATTGGTGATTTATCACAGAATAGACTGGTGATAGCTGGAATGACTAGAATGACTTGAACGCATCTCTACAGTCCAGACAGACTCTGTAAAAGAATGAATTTCCAGCCTGGAACAATACTGTAAAATGTTATTCCTGTTCAAATTACCAGGCTAAAGACATTAAAGTACTTGTTTTCTAGACATAGGTATTTTCAACTGAAAGGCACAAGACCCCCAAACTGCAGCTCTTGAGTGTTTTTATCTGTTTGGCACAGAGAGATGACTACCCAAACATTAGATGCAGGATTTAGACTGTATTTTTAATCTGGTGTTGGAATGTGAACTCTAATGAAGAAATGTCTCATCCCACCCTGTTTCCTATGGGAGGGGAAAGGTTGCCTCCAACTCTGGAGTGGGAGGTTTTCTCTTACAGGCTCCAGATGTGACAGCAACAGCAGCAGCCAGAGCTAGCACCAGAACCAGAACAAATAAAAAAAAAAACAAATGATAATAATGACGGGGCATTGTTTTAGGACTGACCACATGGTAATACTTTAAGTTACTGCATAACAGTATGTAACATGAACTTGGTGTTGATTGTTCTCCAAAATGTGACATACTCTGACTCTGGGAAGAGATGAGCTAAAAATGAAAATGTGACATGATGTTATGGATGTTTATCATCAGTTAATTATAAGTCATACATGTATTGAAATAAAGGCCATGCCATCTTATCAGTAAGCTGAGACAGATCATCTTCATTTGAATGTTTGCAGTCAATCTGGAAAATGCTGACATTTTTCATTTTTTGAGCCAAAAGATGATGATTTGACCTTACTGGAGACATATGCTGACCAAGTAATTCTCCACACTGCAGTATGAATCAGATCGCTTGAGTTTTACTTGTCTAGCTGTTGTGTTTTTATGAGGAAAGACAACGAGAGCCAAGTAGGAAGACAGTGTTATGTTAGCTTAATGTCTACTGACCTCTGCTGGAACTAGCTGCCTTTGTCATTCAGGGTTAGATTTCCCTCAGCTCTCTACACTGCCACCTCAACATAGCATCAACACAGGCCTGTCATCACAGGCTGTAATCATCAACAATCTCAACTGTTCATCAGGCTTCATTCACTGTAATGCCGGTGAAAACTAAAATTGTTACCATGGTTTGTAAGCCTGTATTTCAAAAAAAGTAGATAAAACGTAAATACAAATTCAACTGTAAATAATGACTGAATTGTGTTCAAGTGTATCCTGATATTTGTATATGTGTTTTTCAGAGTACTTTTATGACCAGGATGAAGATGACGAGGCTGAGCCAACCTTCTCAGAAGACGAGGCTGTTACTCAGAAAGGACTGAGACGATCACAGAGTGTCAAGATTACACGATCCAGAGTCCGCAAAGATGTAAGTGTTCAGTGGTGCTCTGGCCTCTATTGGAGGCTATCCTTCCTTTACACAAAGCTAGTTTTTTCATGTGTTTAATATGTATTATGAAATAATTCTGTATCACAGCTAACAGTGCAGAGGGGAGTCGTATGAACAACTTCATAACTGTTTTATTTTCACGACTGTCACCAGGCTCGTTATGGGTCGCTGAAGATAAAAGGCAAGAAGAGACCAGCGCTGAGCTCTGTCAACTATGGGATGTGAAAAGACTACTGCTCACACACACACACAAAAACACAGCAGAGCAGTCTGCTGATTGGTGGATGGTATTGTCAGTCTATATTCCAGCCCCTCGCAGTGTGACTCTTACACTGTGCAGAACTCTTCCATCTTTTTAATGGTTTTCCTCACATATTTATTACCTTATTCATCCTAAACCAGTGACTCCTGGAGTCTGTCAGAGGACTCTGATGTGTTTCTTTGGGTTGATGGCATACATGATGCTTTTTGCTTTTGCATGGATGTGTGTGTTTCAGCTGTTGTTCATGGCAGTTTAATTGTAGTTTTTAGGTGAGATGATTTTATATATGTGTAGTCATTTAGGATTTAGATCCATCTGTCAGAGACTTTTTTGTGTGGTGGTACCGCTTTCTAATAAAGCATCTTTTATAAAGGCTAGTAACTATTGAACATGAACAGTTGTGGAATCGAGAGATGATTAGAAAATGAAAGCTCCTTATCAAAGCTGCATTCATTTCCTGGAGGACAACAGAACAAGCTTTAAAAGTAACATTTGACTTTCACAAACAGTCGCTTATTCAGATATCCAGCAGACATCCAATCTTGCCCCTTTTAGTTTACATTGAAAATGGATTCATTCATTTAAAGATATTGATTATTGCACCTTAAATGGACGCATTTGCAGATTTTAAAAGAAGAAATGATACCATGTTCCTCTCACAGATTAGGAGTTAAATTAATATGCAATAAAACATGCCATTGTTCAGCTCAGTACACTCAGGTGGTGTAGACACTGGAGATACCATCTGAAAATGTGCATCAACATCCTATAAAGTCATATTTAAAGGATATTGTGTCTCTCCCCATGTATGATGTATGATGGCCATGTTTTGATTCTATTCCAAGTGTGGCTGCTCACAACAAGAAACACTTTAAGTTTCAACATGTTTGGACCCCATGTGTTACACACCAGTTCTTATCCAGCAGAACTTGGCCTTGACAGTACATTTCAGCACATTACTGATGGTGCTGACCAATTCTGCATTTTGGAGGCCGAGGATGATATTGATACTTGGGGGTAAAAGATTCTTATATTGAAATATAAGTCAGTATATTGCAATGCAATGATCCCTCAGATGTGCTTCTCAGACACTTTTGAAAGAGTACATTTACATAATAATTCAAAATTATTCTAAGCAACTTTTTCTGCTTCTCTTCAGAACAGCCAACTGATCTATCAGCTGAGTCACAGATACAACTCAAGAAACAGTTTGATGGTTATATCACATAAAATGAATTGTGCCACATTTGAAGAACAATTTCCAGTGTTTCCTGGAATGTAACATGAAAGGTGTCACCTTTGCGTCATTTTTTAGCTCATTTAGTCTCACTGCTGTCATTGATCTGTGTGTTCAGCCACAGCAGCAGAAGTCATCAGTATGTGCTCAGCACCAACAGCGCACAGTTAGCCACTAGCTGGAAGTGGAATATTGAGTATTGATGTTAACAGCTTTAACTGCAAACAGGATACTTAGATATTTTAACAATTTAGTTATCTGATCATTTATTTTCATGGCTTATACATGTCCTAGAACTCATCATAACCATTATAATACCCATTAATTAAGCAATATATTATTATTAAGGAATATCTTATTAAAATGTGGTACCAGTTTTGCTTCTGCTGCCTTTCAGACATTTTATCAGTGAGGAGCTTGTTCCTAGATGAACCTCTGACCTTAGTGTTAGTCTGTTAACTTCAAAATATCCCAGCATACTAATGGAGATGATGCTGACCCTGAGGGACACATGTAACTGACACATTCCTTGTCACAGTAGTGACCGTTTGCCCTGAGTCACAGTGGGATACCAGCAGCTTGCTCGCCAACAATTGAGCTTTGGGAGAATGTGTAGTGGAGTGAATTTAGCCTGTGTGAGTGACTGTCTTGAACACCAGGAGATGAACATGGAGACAGTGAACACTAGTGAAGAGAAAGAGCCAATGGGATTCATCCAGGTTTCTGTGGGACAGGTTCAGCCTTTATACAGATCTAGAACTCTCACTCACTATTAAGGGTGATGAGTTATTTTTGTGCTTTTTACTTGTGATGTGTTTTTTATTTGACAGTCCTGATTACACTTGGTTGTATATTTCTGGCTGTTCTTAATAGAGAAGAGCTTTATAAATGTTTGTTGTGTGTGTGTTACATTTGGAACAAAAAGACTCTCTTGTATTGTATTCACCTGTTTTTGTACATATACCGCCTCCCCAAAACATTTTATCAATGCTGTCATTGCTTGTCATCTCATTTTATAATTGTACTCTGCTGTGGGAGGATGCAGCCCACAGCTGATGCTATGAACCTCTCATGACATTTTGAAGTTTGGCTTGTTTTGTCCTGTGGTACTGCTGTACAAGGTTTCATCTCCTGTTGTTCTGGAACATGTAGCACTGAAACCCAGTTTAACGCCTGTACATTACTAAATGATACACATGGGTAACAGCTTTAAGGAAAGATGGAAGTGATCTGTTCAGGATGACTGGGCAGAGGGCACAGAGTGCTTAAATGAGTATGACATGTATTTAAATGATATGCTATAGCGTGTCCTCTATGGTTTCCAGACCAGCTGAAGATTAACGGGAGAGTTTGTGACTGACTGTAATTAACACGTCACTTCAGTGTCTATGTCAGCGTAGCTGTGAGGTTCAGCGTGACATGAGCTCCATCATTATCCCATCACTGATCATACACACTGACTGCATGTGAAGACATGTCCACAAACCCAATGCAGTCAAACCAAAGTAAGTCAACCAAAGTCCCTGTCCACCCTGCTGACCTACATCTTCTGTTTATTATTTCATTTTGGACACTCGTGGAGATGACACTGAGCTGAGCCATAATTTACTGTGACCACTGAAGCCATGCTGGCATGGTGGGAAATGGTTTTCCACATTTGAGCATGACAATGTGAATTAAGTTGTTTGCCTCGATGACATGTTCGGTTCATATTTTGTAGGATGCTGTTCATTTGTTCACTTAAACACCTGAGGAGTATAGTTATAGTTTCCACAGCCAGAGAAAATCTGTGTGACATACAACTTGTCATGTTTGCAAAGGTCTAGACTTCCAGACTTCCATTTTGTCAAACACATCTATGTGTTGCATTGCAGAGATATCTTCCAAAGTTATCCTGTGTTTGTCCTGTCTCATGATGCCACTCAAGACCTGATAAACTGACATTACAGCTGAGGCCTTGTGTAGTTTCAGATGAGAGTTTGCATTGTTCCACACGTTCTATTGTTTTTTTTAGTCCAAACACTAAACCAATAAAACCAAAGTTTATTTACTAAACAGAAAAAAAAACAGCTGCACATTTTGTGAATTCAGGTTTCTCTTCGATGAACTGAGACAAGATTAATTCTCTTTTTTAACTCATCAAAGACACACTTCATTCAAACCAACAGAAGGCCAACAGATGACATTTCTTATATACTGCACCTTTAAACACTTCTGTGTTACGTGAATCTCTGTGACGTGACTGAGCTGCTCTTTCACAGATAGTGTTATTGACAGTACAGGTCTTCTCAAAGAGGCCTACTGGGTGACAGATGGGTTTTACCAGACAGGAAGCCATATCCTGTTTCTCCGCTTCTGAGGTTCAGTGACAAGCCAAACTTTCTCATGCCATGATGTCATGATGTCCATTTAACGCTCATAATTGACTAATGATACCAAAGCTTCATGTACTCACCCAGAGCTGTGTGGCTGGGGTTGTGATCTGTGTGGGGAACATATCTGGTGTGCGGATTGCTGGATTTTAAATGCAATAAAAGCTGTCTGATTACAGTAAGGGCATCAAATCAAGTGTCTGTGGTCTTTCGCATTATGATTCTTTCTGCATCCAAGAAGTGTGACTGCAGCGGGGTGGGGAACCTCCATCCCCGAACACAGGACCACATGGTTCTGCCTTGAATCGCTCAACTTTTCATTATTGTGTTCTGATGATGAGATAAATTGATGGCTTTTTAAAATGTTACATAGATATAATGTCTTCATCATTTACATTAGATTTATGAAAATGTTCGATGTTTAACCTACTCCAAGGAGTTTTTAACTGAGTTTTTATCCTGAACTCAATGGGAACAGAGTTTTCATCTCCATTCAAAGTTTTCAGACAGATCCAGCTCCTGTCCTGGTACCAGTTTCACTGCAGGGTGCAGAACGTTGGCTTACTGACAGTCTGAATCCAAACAGGCTGGATTTGCACATATTGTCTGCACAGATAGAACTCCTGTCCCAAACTTTTCTTCCTCAACAGTGCCTGAGTTTACACCTTCCTCTTATGCTCCCCTACTGGTCCACTGACTGGTCTGCCTTAGGTTACCCACAGTTCATCGCATTTAATATTTAAGACATGGTTTCCATGGTTACCTGGAGAAGCTCAAAAATATTTGGAGAAAAAATTTGAGCATAAGATTGCTTGATTCATTTCATTTTTCTATATGCAACATTTATTTCACTCACAGAAATGTTTTAAATCACAACCTGAGATTTGACATTTTCTCTGCTCTGAGAATGTATTCTGTAATCCTTTTGTTTATTAAACAATCAAACAAGTAATATGCTTTTGAAACTACTCTGTGTATATGTAAACTCAGAGGAGCAAGATGGCGTCATAGTGTGAGCGTTGCTTAAAGGAGTACGCCACCCCCAGGTGAAATTGAGTCACTCCCCGCAGTCCCTAGAGTTGGATGAGTGAGCCAAAGCGTTTTTTAGCCAACCCAGCCATTGTCCTAATCTAGAAACGCCGCGGTTAGCTTTAGCTTAGCGTAGTCGCTGTAATCCGGAGTGTCCAGCCAGCATGTTGTTGCAAAAGTGAATCAAATAACTCAAGATTTTTTGTAATTATTTCTCGTGACCTATACATTCATATCGAGTACACATATAAATGCAAATTAACACAAAGGGATTTACTAGACCAATTTATATCTGGAACTATTTGCGACCACAACACAGGCAAAGCACCGCTACCATGCGCAAAGACCTGAAACCTGAGACCAGCACCTGAAAACCCTCAACTTCCGTCAATACACTGACAGCACACAGCACCACAACTTCCAGTGTTACCTGCATGTAGTTGCATTAAGAGAAGAAGTTGTTGCAGTAAGGTTGTTACGTTAGTAGTTTGAAGTTAGTTTCACATCTACTGAGGAAAAATGGTTATTTGCTGTGTGAAGGGCTGCGATAACAAGCAGAGGACATACACGAACATAATGTTTCACAGAATTCCAAAACCAGTGGAACGAAGAAATCTTTGGCTTGCTGTCCTCGACATTCCTGCAACAACACCAGTGGATAAAATCAATCAATATCGTGTTTGCGATGAGCATTTTAAACTGGAGGACTACGAAGAGAAAATGCAGTATGCTACGAGAAAGATGCTGCTACATCTGAAGGATACGGCCGTCCCATCCATTTTCAGTACAGAGGCAGAACAGAGTTCATCATCCATGCCTGTAAGTAACGTTATAATTTTTACCCTTCCTTGGTTTATACATTGCTAACATTATCACGGAAACTTCACGTTAGTCCGACTCGCATTGTCGTTTCCTAGAGGCAGAGAACTTAGTAGCCACGCTGGTGTATTGACGGAAGTTGAGGCTTTTCAGGTGCTGAGTGGTGTCTTTGCGCGTGGTAGCAGTGCTTTGCCTGTGCTGTGGCCGCAAATAGTTCCAGATATAAATTGGTCTAGTAAATCCCTTCGTGTTAATTTGCATTTATATGTGTACTCGATATGAATGTATAGGTCACGAGAGATAATTACAAAAAATCTTGAGTTATTTGATTCACTTTTGCAACGACATGCTAGCTGGACACTCCGGATTACAGCGACTACGCTAAGCTAAAGCTAACCGCGGCGTTTCTAGATTAGGACAATGGCTTGGTCGGCTAAAAATCGCTTTGGCTCACTCATCCAACTCTAGGGACTGCGGGGAGTGACTCAATTTCACCTAGGGGTGGCGTACTCCTTTAAAGACTAAGGACCTCACAGGCTTAACTGACGTCATCTGTAAGTGACTGACTGTGAGAGTCTGTGAGGGCTCCAGATGCTGGAAAAGGAATGGTACAGCACTTGTCCACCTTTCACGTTACCATGTCTACACAGTGTTTTCGTCACTGACTGGTCTCTCTGTTGTTTTATTTCAAGTTTTTTTTAACGCTCGTGTTCTGACAGCGATCCTTGTATTTGACATCACAATGCAATGAATTGTGTGTAAGTTGTTTACTGTAAGTCAGTTTCGATGCTAACTTACAGTAAGTTGGCACTGAGGCCTAACTCAGTGACTCACTGACTTGATGCTCTGACAATAATAATTCCATATCCCAAAATATATGAGCATATTATGTTGTCAATATAAGATCGACATATTGCCCAGCCCTAGCTTGGTGCATATTGTAGTGTGCAATGATTAAAATGACTTGCTTAAAGGTGCAGTTAGTGACTTGGAGGAGAGAGAGGACTTAAATTTGAACAAGTACAACTTTCAGATCCCTCCCCCTCCGTCTCTGCTGCACTCCTGCTCTGCCTCCAAAGTCCCTCCCAAAGAGGATGCTGGTGTGCACACGATTGAAGAGGCCAGGTAAACAACATGCACATGAATCGGTAATAATGTGAACTACACTCCACACAGCTATGTATAATATGCTTTACAGTGACTTTCACATGACTATACCTTACCTAGAAACTTGTTCCTCAATCCATTACATGTTCATGTAGCAATAAAGTCTAATTGTGTGATAACAATAATGTTTGGAGTGTAGTGTAGTGTTTAGCTTAGCACATTACTTCAGTCACGCCAGTAAATTAGCAGCTTATTTACATTTGTCACTTTGCAAAATGTGTGACATTTTTATTTAGTGATGCGGTTAGAGTTTTGATACTGGGCTCAGATGAAGAATACACCCCAGCTGCTTCTACAAGCACGGGTGGATGAGGGAGCCGGTCCGTGGACGAGGTGGATCAGGCCCTGGCTGGGACCGTGGGCTCCGGGCCACAGGGCATCATGTGGGCCAAACACCCGATGACCTCCATGCAGATGACATTGCTCGAGTCGAACATTTGAGATTGATGAGGATTGCATTTAAACATGTAAGTAGTCTCAGTAGTAATAGCCTGTTTCTAAACACAAACAATTATCATTGTATCTAAGTTAATAGTTATTAGCTGTTTAGCTGCGAATATTATGAGCCTCAGTAAACATTTTTATTAGTATATACTTTATCTTGTAATTACTAGGAGCAAATTCAATGCTTGGATGTACAGTAGGCACGCCACATATTGGAGCAAACCTAAGCATGGTGCCCCAGCGTCATCTTCTATGTCCTCAGCCACTTAGCCCTTGTAGCTCCTCCAACAGCACCTCCTGTCCAACTCCAGCCCTCAAGGTCCATCTGCCAGAAATGCAGGGAAATGCCCACTGTTGTGGAGAAGAAATGCTGCAACCAACAGCCTGAGATGTGCATTTGCATTTTTTAGTGTTGTGCAACCTGTACATATTTATCTCATAAAGTTTCTTTCTAAAGTGATGTGTTTCTAATTGCATTAATGTAAAAACAAACATTACACTTTATTTTATTGATATACCCTTTGGACTAGTTTAAAAAACTAACTTGGAACTTGGAATCACTGTGTCTGGTTCTAGGCATGCATGTCTCAAAAGCAAATATGCCTATGCCTACAAGTAATAACAGTATAAATATTGTCAACTTTATTTTTCAAAGTAATATAACAATGTAGGTTGTATGCTGAGTAAGGATGCACAGTTAATTGTCAGTCAAGGTCAACATAAACTTTTATTTTTGCTGGAAGATAGGATTCTTCATTCTCCAAAGTGCAACAGCATGTCTATCAGGATCCTATAGTTACATGGGTTTTATTTCAACAAAGTTATTACATTGAAAATTTGAAACAGTCAAAATGATGCCTTGGTTGTTCTAGTGTGAAATTTTGGCTTGTTTTTAAATACATTATTGTGCCTTACATAGATTTCAGTAACCATTAAGGAGGCAGTATCTAGCTGTAACAGCTTGAACACAACTGGCCACAGTCTAAATAATAACAGCTGTCTGGCATCCTGATTATGATCGTGTTTTTGGAGTATCCTGGTTATGTTTTGCACATGTAAACACGTTATCCCAATTTTGAGAAACCAAGATACTGTTGCATGTAAAAACCTTATCCAGGTCTCTGAACATTCTTTGTTGGTACAAAACATAATGGCTGAGATGGTGAGAAATGAAGATAGGCTTAATAACATTTACTATACTTATTATACTTATATACTCTGTGGAGCCATTAGGTCCTCTCTTGGGTGGTCTGTGGACATGGTGGTTGTAGTCCAGGCCAGCCAGTAAGATTCGGGATTCATAGACCGGGGGGGTTGACACTGATACGCTTGCTGGCATACATCAGGATGAGATCATGGAAAGACTCCAGCTCTGCAGTTGACCTACAAATTCAATGGGAAATATCAGATTATAATTTCTTTCTGAACTGCACTCTAAGTGTACATGTAGAGGTCCCGGTTTCAAATCCTGGACGAGCCCCCACTTTGTCATGACCAGCTCAAGAAGCCATGACAAGAGATAGTGTGACGCGGATAACCATAACAATTAACAATATTTATTTAAATAAAGTGCACAAATCATAATAATGCCATGAAGTGTTAACGTGTGGTTATCAATATGTCTGCCGATGGGTGCATGGGAGTGATGAGTGCGGAGCGTTGTAAAGTGCAAAAACCAAGTCGCAGCCAACAAAACAATACAGTGGCACAGGAGGAAAACCAGGTTCTTCTGGTGAGAGAGAGAGAGAGAGAGAGAGAGAGAGAGAGAGAGAGATTGCTATATACTGTAATGTGTTAAAAAAGTTTAACATCCTTGACCTGGACAGTTATCTGATTTTGATGGATGTTTGCCTCTTTTTCAAAGTCTTAAATACACTTGTCCCCCACCACTGAATGAATTCATTCAGAAAAAAAGTAATGAAGGACGAAGAACTAGAGCCTTAACCAGAGGTAATTGCAATGTACCGAGGCGTAGAACCAATCAATAATATCAAGTAATGCAGGTATTGATGTAGCTGGACTTGAAATACAAATTAGGATATCATCTGCATAAAGGCATATCTTATGATGTACCCTGTCAATTTGCAAGCCTTTGTTCTTATGGGCTCTGCCAGAGGTTCAGTAACCATGGCAAACAAGAGGGGAAATAAGGGACACCCCTGCCTTGTTCCTCTATGTACAGGGAAGCTATCTGATATGAGCCAATTAGCCATAATGTCAGCTTGAGGATTACTATACAGGACCTTGACCCATCTAATATAATTATCCCCATAACCAAATTTATTCAAACAGTAAAATAGATATAACTGTTCCATTCAGTCAAAGGCTTTTTTGCATCCAGAGAAAGCACTAGGCCATCAGCTTGAGTATGCTGGAAAACCTGAATGATATTTAGAAGACACCTGACATTGTTACAAGCGTTCCTTTATGAAACCAGTTTGATGATTTTAGTCAGAATAACTTCAAGGCGTGTAGCCAGAATTTTTGCCAGGATCTTCCGGTCTACATTAAGATGGGATACAAACACCAGACTTGTAAGCAACCGGCGAGTCTCTCTCTTCTTCATCTATGCTTACCTTCTCTCTGACCGGCTCTGATTTCAAGCTTGCTGTTTGGTGCTCTGCTCCCCCTGCCTCCAACTCATGTGAGACGAGACTCTGGCTGAATTGGCCAATGGTGGCTATGGTGAAAAGAACGGAAAGCACTTGGTCCTACTTCTATATTAGTTCATTTTAAGTATAGATGTGAGTCGGTTTTTATTGATGCAGAGATTTTATACACGATCTGGATTTTTTAACTGATGCACACTTCTTTCATCAATGCAACCACATTGTAAATGTACATACGGATGTACCAATACGAATCGGTGAATCTTAACATCCCTATAAGGTATGCCAGGTATTTCCCAGGCTTATTTGAGTCTACTTCCTCAGAGTTCTCAGGAGGAATGACACAGAGAGGAAGCTGATTGTGTCTTTCTACCAGGCGACCATCGAGAGTCTGCTGACATACCATCTCATCTCAGTGTGGTACAAAGGCTGCTGTGCAGATAAAAAAGCTCTGCAGACGGTCGTCAAGAAAGCCGAACGAATCACTGGCTGGCCTCTGCATTCTCTGAAGGACATTGTCACGTCCCGCTACCTCAGCAGAACCAAAACAATCACCAGCGACTCCACACACCCTGGCTAACACCTCTTTGAATTGTTCTTCTATTGTAAGCCTATCGCTCAATGTAGCAGGTAAGGAATAGAAGAACATGTCTATGGGCATGATTTCAGTTATCAGGTAAGCTAACAGTTTTGTTTCCATCATGCTGGACCTTGTTGTTCATCAAAAATTACTCGCCTTTCTTTCAGTATATTGGCTTAGCACAAGTAGAACCAGCCATTTGTTATAACGTTAGGTTATATGCTAAGTATATGCTAACACTATAGAGACATAACATGAGAATAATAACATATAAGTTGTTTAACATGGGGCACATAAGCATGTAAACCAGGGGTCTCAATTTCAACTCATTTCAACCTTCCACACACAAAATGACAAAAAACTTGCGGGCCGCACTAACATTAAACTTTAATATCAAGGTGGGGGCCACAAATTATTGTCCCGTGGGCCGCAATTGTTGTTGGAGTTTGAGACCCATGATGTAAACAAAGAGAATGTTGCCAGTAGACTAGTCACTATATATTGACACCATTGACACACCATGACAAGTGTTTTGAGTTACTGATGTTGCTGTGGTTTGCTTAATGGGCTCCCTCTCCTTTGCTTTTTCCTATGTAGGCTATTTAAAACATGCATGCATACCTGAAACACAGTGAGGAAGGATCCTGCATGAAAGGTCCATGCACATAATTATTTTTATAGGCCCATATGTTGAATAAAATAATTTAAAATTGAATGTTTTTGCACCTGCTTACTGGTAAAGAAAAACGATATGTTTACGTTACTCATACCCTATGTTGCAAAGCCCCAATCTGGATTTTATTAACTACGTATTTGAATAGTAATAATAATAACAACAATAATACTAATAATAAAAGCCCAATCTGAGCTGCTGAGCTTAGTCTTCTGTACTATTAGAATAATGTTATTGTTTATGAATAACCAATGAAGGCTTTCATCACAAAAGGACAGGGCACAAATCAGTTTTGGTGGTGATTTGAGTGAGCACATTAAAATATTTAATGACAGGGTGACTTTCAAATGATTATACATATTGATAGAGTATTATAGGTCAGCAGTCAAGACATGAAACATCCATCTTAAACAAAATGATTTTATGCTTTCGTATAAGTCAACAATATGATGACACAACTGGTCTTGACAGTTTTAAATGTATTAATTGTTGGTACAACAAATATTTATATAGATTCTGCCTTTTTCCTACATTTTTGCAGTACATCCTCAACCCCCGTCCTCCCACAAGATGATTATCTGTGGGTATTTCTTCGCAACAGAGGTGTTCCTGAGGAATTATTCAGAAAATGCAGCAGAATCATGTCAGTCACAGGAAATTTTTTCAACTATATTTCACTGAATTTCAATTTCATGTACCCATACATTTTAGACTATCACATGTGGTTCCAGAGGTTAAAATCTTTTCACATCAGAGACATCACTATTACACAAATATCTCTCTATAAAAGCAAGGAATCTCTGTCTGTCTGTGTGTCTGTCTGTCTATGGCTGTGTGTCAGACTGATCTGAGCATTTCAACATGGCTGCTGCATGGTTCAAGGGTGTGCAACATTGCATTTGTTTGGACAACAATGATACTGTTAATAAATTATTTCAGAAATGCTTTACCAATTCCGCTAGCATTGTACACCATAGCCACGTTCACACCAGAGCCAATGACAGCAGAGCTCACTTCCACGACATACCTTAAGAAACAAGCAGATTTATACCTGCAGTGGCGCGAGCTGGACCGGGACTTTGTCGGCGGTTCGGTCCGGTTCTGTGCATCTAAACTGACTATTGTGGATTAATGAGCCTAAACGAGTTCAGACCGAGTCTGTTCCGGTCTGAGGAGATCCGGATATGCGAGGACAACAAAGTGGAATCGGAGTCTGTGGATGTTCATGTGTAGCTAGCTGCTAGCCCAACCTCAGTCCACCTCCAGAGCTGACGGGCACAGGTAAAAAACCGGACTTAGGGTAAATAATGTCCACCACACTTTTTCGTGAACATTGCCGTCATGTTTGCTTTGCGTCTGGTGCAGGAAGAAACGGTAAAAATGGGCTTTTGTCATGAAAGTGTCCGCAAGCATCAAGTTTTGTTGCTGAGGAACAGGAGAAGTTGTGTGAGGGACGTCGGTGGTGATACAGACAGCAACAGAGATGACAAGTTTTGAGAGTTGAGAGATTTGTGTCATATAGCGTGTTTGAAGTGTATAGTTAGTATGTTATATATTGTTTAGTGAAGTGTGTTTAGTGCATAGTGTAGTTTTTTTGTGTTGTGAGTCAAAACAAGGAGGAGACACCTGAATGTGGAACCGGCAGGAATGAGCTGAGGAGCCCTGAGCCTGAGGCACTGCCTGCATTAAAATGTAAATAGTTACATATAACTTTGTAAATTTCAAAAATGTAGCACAAATTTAGCAAACAACAATTATATTTACATTATACCTAATGCTGTTGGTTTATTAAACATATTTGTAGTCGTGAGGTTGTGCTGAAATAATGACACAAAACAAGGAAAGGTAAATAGTTTTTAAGGTGAAATATAATAATCAAAAGTGGTCAAAAACAGCCAATTATATCCCTGATGTCCCACCTTCAAACACAACCTCATTTGGCCATCCATGAAAAAAGCTACTTATAACCTCCCACTTTTCTATAGGAATAAATGTTTCCTATGGGCAGTGCACTAGTACAAATAAATATACAAAAAAAATGGGCAAAAATCCTTGCTTATTTGGCATTTTTTCTTAAAAAATTTGATGGAATATGCGGGATATTTGTGCAATTTTATGCAATAAAATTGCGGGAATTTGCAAAATTTGCGGGAACTTGCAAAAATCATATATAACCAAATATAACTATATATATATAACCAAATATAACTATATATATATATATAACACACACACCACACCACACACACACACACTCCACAACACAACACACACCACAACACATACAACCACACCATACAGGCACGCACGCACACACACACACACACGCAAACTGAAGCATAACTACACTACTACTGGCTATCTGACCCTAACGCTAAATTACATCCACACACAACATACACACATTGACCTTGATTCTTCCAGCCCTGGAAGCCCTGTTTTGGAAGTTGACGCCTCGGTGTTGGTGAGCTGCTTCTTGGCTGCTTCCGCTGCAGCTTTGACCATCCTCGATTGTTTGGCGTGGCAAAGTGGTTGTCCAGCGTCGACTTCCGCCTGCGGTCCAACACGCAGTTGCACGGAGTGCAAAATAATTTGCCTTCACTGTCATGTAGCACACTGGGAAAATGCTTTGCTCTGTCTTTTGCGCTTATTTTTGTTGGCAAATGAGTGATTTGCGGACTTAATGTCTTCTTCACAGGGTTTGCAGCTTTCCGGTGATGTCGCTTCATAACGTTGCCATGGCAACAGGAGGAAAATGGCTGCTCTACTGTGAAGTAAATGCAACATTTTTGAACTTTCTGCAAGATGAGTTTTTTTGCCACAAAAAAAAAATTGCGTGGAAATCAGTGATTTATGCGGTGAAAGTGTGGCATCTTTGAAAAAAAAGTGGCCCCACATAAATGTGCAGACTTTGGCTGATTATGCATTGAGTTATGCGATCACACAATCGCATTTTTTTTTTTCCTGGAGGGACTGATTATAAACTTAGCAGAAGGAATAAATGTCTGATGTTTATATCGGTGCACTAAATTATTGCCAGCTTCAAAAGCTTGTGTCATCATCTGCACTAGGCATTTGTAATTGGTCGTCCTGGAATTTAGCACAGAAGTAAATAGTCTTGGAGATAATATAGTTTAAGCTGTGTCATGTCTAATGAATAATTTGTTTTTATTGCAGACTGACCGCTTGATGATTGGAGAAATAGATGATGCCACCATGGCCTCTTACATTCCAGCCTGTGGGTGACAGGATTACCACAAGGCGTATCTATATGGAGACAACCCTCATGCTATCTATATAAAAATAAAATAAAAAAAAAGGTGAAGAATTAGGGTGGATACATGACAAATGCAGCGGTGGAGGGACCAGAGTTCTTGATATTAACAAGAATGCCACTAAAACTGAGACTATGTCACAAGCTAAAAAACAATTTTCCCTACTGAAAAGTGATGGGAAAGTGGGAAGAGTTCAGTCACGATATACAAGTTGATGAGGATGTTGGTGTGGGAGACTACTATAAGACACACAAATTGGGGTTGTTAAGATTTTGTTAGTTCACAAAGACCCTGACCAGTGGAGATGACCCAGTGGAAGGAGCTGATGTACAGACAGCTGAGCAACATGAAAACGTAACAGAATCTGGACAAGAGAAACACAATGGAAGAGGCCGAGCAGCTGACACAGAAAAGACATAACAGTGAAAATCAAAACACACAGTCAAAGATGATGCGCTAAGCACTGCCACAATGTTAGCTGTTGTCTCTACTGCAACTTGTCAGGCTCGGACAAAAAGAGAGGACTCAGATGCAGAATGGCAGAAGTAATGTCAGGCTTTATTTTACTGTATTGCAACTGACAGAATGATAAATCAAAATGCTATGAAACTCTATGGAGGGACAGACAGGACAAACAAGACCTAAAACACAGATGAACAAAAAAAAAAAAAAACGCTCCCGAAGGAGGAAAACCTACACTGTTCTAAATTCCTTTATCTATGAAAAGTTAACAAAAACAAAATCACTCCGAAGAGGTCAGCACACAGGCTATGAAAATATCTACTCTGAATATATACAAAAGGTACAACAAAAAGTGCTCCACAAGGAGGAAAACAAATGGCTATAAAACACTAACTGAAAATCAAAATTAACCAGAAAAATTATGAAATCAAAATCATTCTTCAAAAGAGGTTACAAGAGCAGAAATAAAACTCAGCAATACTTAACTCTGCAGATGGCAAGACTGTGAACAGGGCTTCAGTACACAACAAGACGATGAAATACTTTGGCAACACAGACAGGGGAAGACAAAGACTTTATACACATGGGGGAGGGGAACACAGGTGAAAACAATCAAGGATTAGGGATGACTTCAGACCAGGGACACAAGAGGAAAGGCAAGTGACCTGAAACGAGAGGAGAGTTACTTTTCAAAATAAAACATGAATTTCACAAGACAGAAAACCCAAGACAGGACATCCCTCACGGCAATGTGACACAACTGTTCAGATTATTGATCTTACATCTTTGTGTTATACATCAGAGGTAATTTTTGGTCCATTTTTAGGTGATCTTGATACACTCATAAACGAGACAATCCTTGCAATAGAAGATAAACAAATAAACACCCCCACCTACACCTCAACTCCTATTGATGCTGAGACAGCTTCTGCTAGACCACCAAGTCCTGCCAATGAACTGTTGCATGTGACTGTGAAACTTCACAGAGTGACTCTCTTAGATGAACTGAATGGGGGCAGATGCTGATGGTGTGCCTTCTGGACAGATTTCCTAGTCTGTGCAGCAGAAGGTGCAGATGTGAGGGTGCCATCACTCTCCCCAAAATAGCAAGAGGAGGAATTGAAGTCTGTTGGCAGGATATTGGCCAAGGGACTGAAGGACCATAGATATTTTCGGCTGGCACGAGCCTCTACAGCAGCAGTCATATTTGGTGAACACTCTGGTCCACCTGATTTACTGTTTGACTCCCTGATGTTGTATCTTAGTCAGTCTGAGCATGATCTCTTGCCCACTGCTTTGCAAGAGGCTTTTGTTGGCAATGATGAAGAAGAGCTTCTTGGTCTTATGGATTGCATGGGAGAGCAAGAGAGCTGTGCTTGTTCAGGTTGCCCACAATGTTCCAGCACCCAAAATATGCACTGGAAAATACTGCAGAGGTTGCAGGACCAATACTCAGAAAGTTTTTCCCCAGTTTACAAGATATAAAAAAGCTGTCTGAGGGCATTAAACCAACGACATGAAAGGTGATTAAGATGATAACAGCTTCTCCACCTACTTCAGCAGAGAACCAAAGTTTGCGATTTTTACATCAGTACATAAGGGGATTCGATGAAACAGGTCTCTGGAAGCTGATGAGATTTCTGACTGGGTCTGATGTCATTTGTGTAAAAGAAATTCAAGTCACTTTCACCTCGTTGGAAGGGCTGCCATCAAGTTACAACAGCTCTCCTGAGCTTCGAGCTGACATTAAGGCTATACTGTCCAGCAACACTTATGCAATGGACATTGCATAAGAGTGGCTAAGTGACTTATGAACACATACACATTTTTCTCCTGTCCATCAGTTCCAGCAATGTAGGTTTAGACTGTGTGAATGCGGCATGGAGCATGTATGGAGAAAATGTGATTAGCTCAGGTACTATATGATTAGTGCAAAATGATTTTTATAACATTTCAAGTTTTTGGTTTTATTATATCAAGAAACATTAACTTACACAGACTTACTTAGACATTTCAACATATATTTGTAGAGTGACATTTCATTCAAATACATAAGAATGGTTGATCTGATCTGTTTGTATGTTTGAGAGATGACATGATAATCACCAACTAATTTTAGATACATACATATTCACCAAATACAATTCACCATACAACAAATTCATGAGAGAAACAAAAAACAGGAAGGTATATTTTCTAAATGCTACAATGAACAATAACTAAATATCAAAAGAGAAAAAGGTTTCACTGCTTGGTATTAACAGGTATTGTGTCTGTAAGAGCCACATTTAACATGCAGCATACACACCATTGTGGACAAGCTATTATAAACTGTTTGATTTATAATTGATAATGTCCTTTTTGTAGGCTGCTCTTTATACAATGTAACCAAGATTTTCCATTTGTTCACAACATGTAACATATGATGTAATATTTCATTGCAGCTATTGGACTGCCAGTACTAATTTTGATGTGTAAGTTTTCCATAATGAATAAAAAGAGAATATACAAAGCACAAAGGGCAGATGTCCATTAGTGAAGAGTGTACAGAGTTATTTACTCTTTGAACACAATACCCTTTACAGTGAAATGTATGGTCCATAACATTTTCTACCCTTATGTGGAGGCTTACCTCCAGTAATTTGATCCAGTAGAGCAGGTTGTGTTCATTAAATTTGAGTTCATGTGTAAGTACGTAAGGGCATGTAAAGCTCAATGGCTTCCTCTGGAGAGGTGGGTGGATGAAGACTGTTTTCTGCCATGGCCTACAAGCTAGCTGCCTACGAGAGGGTGATACACTGCCTACTGGACAAACTGGATCAATATATGTTTACTTGGGGCCCTTTTACTGACTGTATGTCTGTAAATTAATTGTTGCTTTGATTATGCAATGCTGTGAATGATTTATTGTCCTTATCTACTGGTCCATGTATTTGTTTGTTTTGTTTTGTTGTTTCATTTGTTTTGTTTCTGTTTTATACTCTATGCATTTTCTAAAAAAGAAAATAGGGAGTACATCTCAGGCCTTGATGGCTCCCTGATGGAGTGAATTGATCTCTCCCTGTCTGTATTATTTGTGTGTTAAACTTCAATAAAATTTTCATTACAAAAAATCAGTTATACAATTATACTGAGAGTATGGACATTTGCAAGATCAATTTCAGTGTAATCATGCCGAGTCAATACAATTTAAGATTTTGAATAGAATGCATATATCCCCTCACCATAGACACAATGTTAATCCTACTAAATGTAAAACAGCAATTGGTACTCTAGCTCATTGTCTTTGATAATGCCATAATTTACCAAGATATTTGTAAATCTTCTTGTAGTGTTCCACCTTGCTCCTTTAAGAGCACTATGCCTTTCTGTCATTGAATTTCCATACCTCACCTTTTCACCACAGGAGAACCGCCTCCCATGGTTCTCCCCATTTCAGACCTTGTTCCAGCTCCTTTCAAGACAGATACAGTAAAGCCACTCCTAAAGAAACCCACCCTAGACTCAGCTGACTTCTGAAAGTCTGCTCTTGCATGGACCTCGCTGAGTGGGCTTTGTTTGCTCGCAGTGATGGCCGTACCAGCCGGCCAGCTGATGTAGTAGAGCGAAGTGCTCTCGCTGGGGCATGTGGTCTGGAGGTAGACGGGTACAGTTCTGTTATGTCCTTTGTGACGAAAGACTGGATCCTGCAAATGTAGAGGGTAAATCTGAAGGATTGGGCCACAGCAGTGATGTACCACTCTGTTTTGGCACCTCAGTGATGGAACGAACTTCTGACCAATGTCAGGACAGAAAAATCGTCCACAAAAGACTCAAGACTCACTTGCTCAGACTTTACCTCTAACCTGCATAGTATGACTCCCTTCCACGCCCCCCCCAAAAAGAAAACGTATTCGCACTTACATGTTCTTAGTAGGGCTAGGCAGATTAAAAGTTTTAAATGCAATTAATCACATGATTTCCCTGATTAATAACGATAAATCGCATCCAATGATGAATTCAAAAGTAGTGTATAGCACAATGTTCTGCCATATGAACGAAGGTGCCCTAACTGTCTGTGCAAACACATTTAACATCAGCATTTTTTTACAGTAGCAATTAAATAAAATATTTAGTGTAAATCTCAACTTAAAATGTTATCAAAGCAAATACAAAATTAAAGCTCATTGCCACTGCTAGAGCACTGTTCGTTTGTTACGAAATGTTTTTTTTTTTAAAAAAGTGTCCCGTGCATGTTTCAGCATAATGTCCCTTCTGTTTACATTACAGTAAGAGCATGTGAATGCAGCGCAAGAGATAATGCCTGACGAGGTGTCCATAATCAGGAATTAATGGACGACGCGGAGGCCTAAAAAACGTGCAACGCGCAGCGGAGGACGGTTACCTCTGCAAAGTTACATTACTGTGGCCGCAGCCTTAAGTAGAGAGTCGAACAGCTAACGGGATGTGAGATTATTTTGTGTGTTACACTCGCCACCCTGTGGTGTTCAGAGGGCACTTAAGGACTGAAGGACTGTCCCAGCTTTGTCTCAGGGCGAGGGCAGGGTACTCCCTGGGCCAGCGCATCGCGGGGGCCTCACTGATGAGCAATATGGGGTTCAGTATCTTGCTCAAGGACACTTCCTCACTCATCAATACCTCCAAAAATAAGGCAAAATAATTTAAAATTCTTGAACATGCAGCTTAGCCCTGCCTGGAGCCAGGATTTGAACCAACGACCTTCCGATCACTAGTCGGCCTGCTCTACCTGCTGAGCTACAGCCACCCCAGTCTGTAGCTGTCCGCTTCGCTATTGCATTTGTAGCTTCTCTTGCCTTTGGTTTTCTATATTTCTCCCACACGCTGCATCTAACGTAGTCTGCCGAAGCCTTGCTTCACTGTGTGTCGTTGAATGATTTGCTGGTATCAGCTGTGTGTTTTGCATTTATGTGATATTTTACACAGGAAGTACTCCAGTGATACGAAAGTTCATCTTGGCAGTGTTTTCAAATTAATTTGGTTCTGTCGACTCCGCCGTCTGCAATATGCAATAAAATTGTCAGCGTTAATTGAGTTAACTCGTTATTATTGCGTTAACTTTCTTATCCTTAGCACCTAAATCATAACACTTATGAACTTAAGGTATCCTTTATAAATAGCAGCTGCAATGCTCAGATGAGGGCTTGACAATTGTTTCTAGTTTTTCTTTTTACTGATATCGATATTGATATGTTGCGGTTTCTTTCTTGTGACATATGTACTTATTTGTAAGTCGCTTTGGACACTTCTGCAACCACTAGTGACCCAATGAAAGATAAGTCCTGTTACCAAAACTAAAAAGGTCAGGAACAAGTTACTGCACACAAGTATTAATTATCATTAATTAGCACACATCACAACCTGACCAAAACAAAAGAAGCCATCTCACACAAAGCCACATTGCTGTGCAAAGTATAAAAAGAAAACAAACTCCAGAGACATCCAAGATGCCTACCAAGATGCCTACCAAGATGGCTAACTTTCCTAGCTAGTCTTCAGTGGCTTGCCAAGCCTGAGCTGACTTTAAACGCTCAACTCAGTGCATCCCCAGAGACCAGGAATCCAGCCAACTGCAATACGCTGACGCGTACCCTCACTCATCAATACCTCCAAAAATAAGGCAAAATAATTTAAAATTCTTGAACTTGCCCAGCAGCTATCTGGTCAGGTTGCTCAAACACAACATGCAGGAACAACAAATTAACAAAAGAGATGACCACTACACTTAACTCAAGGCTACTAACACAGACACAAACTGAACCACATCTACCTCACCTCAAGGACATTTATATCCCTGATGAGCCCCCAGTTGTTACGACCAGGGCCTAGGGGAAAAACCTGGTGCAACATGAAAATGAGACTCCCCTCTTCATGTCCCCCAAGCACCAAATAGTTTTAATCAAAAACACTTGTTCTGATATTGTCTTAACTGAAAGTTTGCCAGGATATTGATGCTGGACGTAACGCACTGCTATATCACTGTGAGGTGTGATGGCTCTCTCGTGTTTAAGTTTTGCAGCAGGTGTTTGAGTTACGCAGAGAAAGGGTAGATCTTATGAGAGAAGAAAAAAACAACATCACACAGCTTTGCAACTGTGATGTTCAATTGTCTGCCAATAGTTTCAGTAAGGGGCAATAAGTTCATTCTGTTATGGTTAAACCACTAAAGTAAGCTTTTAACTGGTTTTAAACTTAACTTGGGTCATTAGGACTTTGCCAGTCTTACACAGTCAAACTTACAGAGGTAGAGAAAACATGTCTGGTAAGGGCACCAAGAGATCTAAAGGTAGTCATAAACAGTATTTTTATGTTGACATTCCCATTTCATTGTTCTACATTTTCTTGTGCTAGATGGACAGAAGCTACCTCAAAAACTGTTGATTTTTCAGGTTGATGTCAATAAAGACAAGCAGTAGTAAAGGTTTGTAATGTCTGTATTTATAGTCATTTGAAATATGTCATCCTTATAAGGCTCAAATGACCCTACCATGTAAATGTTTGATCCTTTCCTCAAGAATGTGCTGATTTTTCAATTGTTGGTTTTATATAATCCCTCAAAACGCTTTAGCCCTGAAACTTGAAAAATTAACTGTGCTCATAAGGATGTTGGTAGTCTTGTTACAGTTCATTTTCTGAAAGCGTTAACATCTGTAACCCGAAAATTAGAACTGCTGTAAAGTCAAAATGTAATCTGATTAACCCCTTGACGCCTGAATTTACATGCAATTATGTTAAAAAAAAAAAATAGTTATTTGTGTTTTTGCTTTCAAGCAGAGACTAATTTAAGAGGAGATAATTAATTTGACTGTAGCACATAGAATAGTTATAAATTTGGGTATGATGCAAATTAATAATTAATGATAAAGCAGTAATTAAAACACATTTCATTTCATTTTAATGCCAACATACTCTGTAAATTTAAATTGTAATCTGGTTTCATGACAGACATTCAAAACTTCATCATGACAATGATAACAAAACAATAAAAAAAAAATATGTGCATGTATGTGTGTGTACTAGATTAATTGTGTTCATTTTGTCTTCTAATATATGGAATGAACCGACATTGGGGGAACATATGCACTGTCTCAGCTGCATTCTGAATGGAAGCAGTTTGAGGCTAATTTGCGACAATAGGCATTAAGGGGTTAAAAATGACTCTGTGTTTGAAAGTACA
Source organism: Acanthopagrus latus (assembly GCF_904848185.1). NCBI lineage: Eukaryota > Metazoa > Chordata > Actinopteri > Spariformes > Sparidae > Acanthopagrus > Acanthopagrus latus. The sequence continues at coordinate 380,981 of NC_051058.1, read as the reverse complement.
GACAGTGTTACAACAAGAAAACTAAAAGGTAGGACCCAAATGCAGACACACAGGAGGTGAGATAGAAGAAGAAAAAGCAAGCTTTAATTTTACTAGCACAGCACAAGGAAAAGCAGGGAAAAACACAGAAGAGACTGACAGGACACAAGAGGGCATGGAAATCAAAACTTAACAAGACACACAACCATGACAATAATGGTATTACCATTTATTGATTCAAATTTAATTTGTTTAAATCAATTTCTATGAAACTCGCTTAAGTATTTAGGTTGAAAAGCTTAAAATATAAATAATTCCCAAGGCATCTAGGAGTTCTAATTTCATTAAACGTATGTTTAATCGGCATGAGGATTACAAGGGGGTCCTTGGAAAATGGTCTCCCCTGTAAGGGGTCCTCGGCCCCAAAAAGTTTGAGAACCCTTCTTAGAGCTTTCTCTGAGTATCAAACACAAAACAAACAGTGATTACTTGTCATTTGGGCCATCAAATGATTTTATTATTATTGTTCACTTATGATTCCATTGGATACCAGCATCACATATCCATGAGCCAAAACGTAGCTAATCGTTGGTTAAAGTAGGTAAAGATACCTGAACTGGCCTTTAAACCCCACATATGTCAAACCCTTGATTAAATCTCACACTCATACAACACACATGTTCAATAACACATAAAGTACACAACTTGTCACAAAGCGTATTTTGTCTTTCAGGTGGTAGAACAAAACACACATCAGTCTTCCAGGACATTACTCCATAGCACATAATATCATATATCATAACAACACACATCACTGTATTCATCAACATCTTCATATGATGAAAGAGAAAGACAGAGAGAGAGAGAGAGAGAGAGAGACAGAGAGAGAGAGAGAGAGACTTGGTGTAAGACAGATGTCAGATCCTTTCACTGTCTCAGTTCTAAAACAATCTGAGCTCACATCTCCCCACGGTCTCAAGTCTTTTTAACAGAAGTTGAGTTTAGTAGGGATGAGGAGAGTTTGTTTCCTTCAGCTCTCTGACAGTGAACAGTTCCCAGAGCTTTGATTTACAAAGGTTTAGTTTGATGGCGGAGATTGTCACAGTGTGGCCTGTGTCAGCTCGGTACCAAACAAAATCATGAGGCAAAACTAATAATGGTTATCTCCTGCTGTGAGGCCACACACGATCAGGGCTTGGCTCAGTGTTTAAAACACAAAATGGTAAAACTGTGCCAAAGGTGCCACCTATCCTGACAAATGAGAGTGTAACAGATACAGATGCCTTGAGAGCTGTTGTTTTCAGTCGGTATCTGTGATTAATCAGGTCAAGAGACTGCTTCTGTCCATCTGAAGATCCAAACACGTGACTGGCACCTCAGTACAGAAAGTTGTCCAAGGCACGGGTTGGGTTTCTTGAGAAGGTCCAGAGTTCTGGAGGGCTGCTGAGGCTGTTTTGGCTATGTTTATTAATGCAAGCCGGCCAGCCGGCAGTTTAAACTTTCATTTTGTACTCTAACCATCAACTGCTAGTGAGAAGTGATTCCCTTTAGCTGTATGAAATATGTTTGTCATCATATTATTGCTGCATTCACGTCCTATGAAAAAGGATAATCATACCAGCCTGACTGAGTCCATGAATGTATATTTCTGTAGAGATCAGTAGCTCATTGTTCACCTTTTCACATTTAAACACATTGATTAAACACTATCATGTCAATGATAAAACAAATCTGCCATAGTGTCCAAGAGGTGTGATCATGAATGATAAAAATAATTTACTCAGTTAGCTTCCTTTAATAAGAAAACATTTGTTTCTACAGTCATCCTCAAGTCAGCATTAGGGTCAATCCTAATGGTAAGCCTTAGTAACAAATGTAAGGTAAAATAATCTAATGCAAGGGTGTTTGATATTCATTTAGTTTTGCATAGGTTGTGAACACAGCACAATCCTGTTTGCAGCCAGTTCTGCGTAACATTATTGTTCCAGTAAGGAAATACACAGTTCTAAGTGTGAGTTTGTACAATGTCTCAAATTATGCCATAGTGTGTGCGCATGCACATGCCACATGCATTCAGACTGCAAGCAACACTGTCACCAAGTTGCCTCAAGTTATTTTTTCCTCTTTGTTAACAACCAATCATATGTCTTCACTGGAAAAGCTGTTCATAACATCCACTCAAAGTGCTACACATTTAACACTAGCTCAGTTGAGTTAAAGCTGCAGCTACGAATTGTTTTATAATGTTGACACCTCAGCTGTATGTTCAGTCTATGCACTGTTGGGGAGAAGATCTGATAAACCCACTTCCAGCAGGTGCACAGTTAGACTTGCTGGTGGACAGTAAGGTATTTAGATATTATCCTTACGAGTTTGTGGAGAACAAAACCAGAACTATAAGTGACTGTAATCCCCCCTTTAGTTACATTAATATGGATGTTAAACAATACATCCCTAACAAAGATGGCAACGCTGAAGGAACGAGATAACGACAAGAAAGAGGCAATGTTAAGGGCAGACGGCTGTGATGCCATTACATACATTGTGACTTGTGGATGGAGAACTCTTTTCACTTCACCAATGTGCAACTGAAGATGAACCTCATTTCCAGTACCTTCAAATGTCCGGCATTGTTCTTACTTCTTCGTTGTCTCACTTGAACTACGGCTATACTGCCCCCCACGATTAACAGCAGTACTGCTTCTTTTCTTCTTTTCTTTCTCCCAATGTATTCTAATGTTGATCTGTGTCTGCTGGTTGTAATGTAGTTGTATCGTAGTGCTTGCAACCTGCTAGCCGTAACAGACTGCTAACGTATCCAGGCTGTCTCTATCAAGTTCTTATGCCCCAATTCAACAGAAACTGATTTATGCAGCTTTAAAAGAACCAGCCCAGTGACTTTACATTTTTTAGTCTGTTTAACTTCTTGCTGACCACGTTTCAATATGTCATGTCATTGTCCGTAACAGCTTATCCCTTTCCATGGGGTCGCGGGATGTTGCTGCTGGAGCAAATCCCAGCCTTGTCTCAGGACGATGGCAGGGTACTCCCTGGACAAGTCGCCAGCTCATCGCAGGGCCCTCACTGATGAGCAACGTGGGGTTCAGTATCTCGCTGACGATCGCTAGGCGACCTGCTCTACCCACTGAGCTACAGCCGCCCCACTTTTCAACATCTAACAGTATTTTCGTTTCTGGCTTCCAGACAAGCATTTTTTATTCAATACCATAAGGTATGAAACTTTATATGTCACCTGCACAATGTGATGAGCCTCTACAACTGCAGTTTCACGTTATGTACTTTGTATTCATGATGTACTTTGATTACTGATTTTTTTATTTATTAATAATGAATCTGTAAGTTTGATAAAAGACAACAGTTATTATTTTCCTAAAGCACCATTTAAACCCTTTAAAATTATATAAAACAGAGAAGCAGACAATCCTCACAGTTGAGGTCAAAAAGCTAGTATAGGCAGGCTCACAGCCATTTGGTCTAATGAGCATTATGAACAACATGACCCGATCAGCAAACATCCCATTCTTGCTGCAAACCAAATCATCAGCCTGGTTGCTTGCAGCGTGAACAGGCAGTGACTGGATGTGTCTGCCAGGCTCTATCATCTGTGTGCTTCAGCCATAAATATATATATACACACACACACACACACACACACACACACACACACACACACACACACACTATATTGCCAAAAGTATTGCTCACCTGCTTTGACTCGCATATGAACTTAAGTGACATCCCATTCTTAATTCATAAGGTTTAATATGACGTTGGTCCACCATTTGCAGCTATAACAGCTCCAACTCTTCTGAGAAGGCTTTCCACAAGGTTTAGGAGTGTGTTTATGGGAACTTTTGACCATTCTTCCAGAAGCGCATTTGTGAGGTCACACACTGATGTTGGAAGGAAAAGCCTGGCCCTCAGTCTCTGCCCTAATTCATCCCAACAGTGTTCTATCGGGTTGAGGTCAGGACTCTGTGCAGGTCAGTCAAGTTTATCCACATCAAACTCTTTCATCGTTGTCTTTATGGAGCTTCACTGGTCACGTTGGAACAGGAAGGAGCCATCCCCAAACTGTTCCCACAAAGTTGAGAGCATGGAATTGTCCAACATCTCTTGGTATGCTGAAGCATTCCTTTCACTGGAACCAAGGGGCCAATCCCAGCTCCTGAAAAACAACCCCACACCATAATCCCCTCTCTACCAAACTTGGCACAATGCAGTCAGACAAGTACCGTCTCTCCTGACAGCCGCCAAACCCAGACTCGTCCATCAGTTTGCTAGATGGAGAAGCGTGATTCGTCACTCCAGAGAATGTGTCCAGTGGTGGCATGCTTTACACCACTGCCTCCAACTCTTTGCATTACACTTGCTGATGTATGGCTTGGATGCAGCTGCTCGGTCATGGAAACCAGTACCGTCCTATCAGAGTACCATGCTGGAATTCACTGAGAGTGATCCATTCTTTCACAAATGTTTGTAGAAACAGCCTGCATGCCTAGGTGCTTGCTTTTATACACCTGTGGCCATGGATGTGATTGGAACACCTGATTTCAATTCTTTGGATAAGTGAGTGAATACTTTTGGCAATGTAGTGTGTGTATGTATCTACACACACACACACACACACACACACACAAACAAACAAACACACACGTGTATATACATATACAGTATATATGTATGCATATACAGTATATATAAATATGGATATATAGATATATCCATATTTACATACATATATATTGTATGTATATATATAAATATACACATACAAATACATATATACAGAAATTTGTATGTATGAGTTTTATATTGCTGTTGTTGCCCAAAAATACCAATCTGCATAGCAATTAGGATAAGCGATTATTTCCTCATTGGAAGCCATGTAATAAAAAAAATCACTACACACACAAACAGTTATTGAAGTCTTTAATTCAAATTTGCTAACAGAAAAAATGCAGCTATTTAGTTTTTCCACAACAACAGCAATATGCTTTTCTGTTTATTAATCACATGGCACATGAACCTTATCTACGCGTGTGTGGTAAGAGTTGGACCAATACCTCTGACATCATAAATGGCTGACAGGTTCAAATGACGCCCCACATGAACAGTTCATCCACAAATTCAACATTAAGAGCTCATCTACTCACCTTCATGTGAGAAGAAAGAGTTGAGTTTGTATGTCAGTGTAACATCACATGAGTGTGCTGGTGCTGCTGTATTTCAACATTCTCCAAAACAGCTGAGGCTGCTGGAAATATGTTCTAATGAAAGACCAAAACATAAGCAATAACCATAAATGTACTTGAGTAGCACATTAAGTCTTCTGAAATTGAACTATTTCACTAAGATTATCTTCATGGAAGAACATGAACTAAAAACTAGACACTAATCATGTCAGAGGATTTTGAACAAAGATAGATATTCAGACAGAAACAGGCAGGTCCAGTAGTAAGGCAGTGGTGTGTTTTAACAGCTCACACTGCTGCTATTTCTTTCTTCTTCCATTCATAGTCAATGAAAAGTGAATATATGGAATAGAAATTCCATAAAGTCCAAAAAGGTAATAGAAAATCACTCTGACATTCATAATAACAAAACAATTCCCTTCTGTTATTAGATTTACTAAACTACATAATCATCTAATGAATAGGGTTGACTAATCAATCTCTGTAGCCACTGAATCACTGTCCTACAGTGATCCTGAAGCCTACTTGTGCTGGTCTCTCACAGACACACTGTCGCACACATGCACGCACACATGCACGCACACATGCAGGCACGCACTCACACACGCCTTTCTCCTTAATACGATATTTCCAGCAGCTTCTAACATGATCACATGTTGGCTTGCACTAACATTTCTAGAAACTGTTAAACTTTATGTAAATAACTGATGCAAACCTTGAGTGAAAACACAGTATTTTGTCAAAGGCCAATGTTTCTTACTACTGCAGTTGTTTCCTGAAAGCTGATACAGAACTCGCTGTAGAGCTGTGCGATATTATGATATATGTCATAGTGTGATATAAAAATGTCTACCATAGGATATAATCCTCTGTTGTTTATATAGTAGTTTTAACGTGCAGGCTACTTGTTTAGCACTGTCACTACACTAACGTTAATGTACACTACGGTTGTGATTTAATACACCGTAAAGCACAACTTAATGTCAGAATGACCGTTGGATATCAAAATTTTGAGTTCAAAACAAGTTTATTGTACAAAGGCAAATGTAACTGCAGCAACGCTACTGCTTTGTGGCGGCATTTTTACGTCACCTGCAAGGGCTCATTTACTACACCGGTTGCTCAGGACTAAACAGCGGCAAAGCAGCATGGCGGAGACGGAGTAGAGTGCAATGGAAGATGAAAATAACATTACTAGTAACGTTACATCAGACGCAGATATAAAATTAGCTCTATCAGGATACAACATTTTGTATATATCGCACAGCACTAACTCACTGTATGACATACTGACATACATCCTCACTGAAGTTAATGCTGTGGGTGAGCTACTCCATTAATAGCTGACCAAGGCTTTATCTTGATGTACACAGAGATTTTGCAAAACAATCATTTTTGTCTGCATTTTCGCCTCTTGTTCACGTGCACACAGCATTTTAGGTCAGCAAAATGTAGAGTTTTTGTCACAAAAATCTGTATGATAACATCCTCACCTCCTCTCAGACACGCAGATTGTTGTGTCATCAACATACATATGAAAGAACAACAATGAAAGACTACTGTTTTGTTCATGTTATATTAGCACTGCTACGTGAAATTACAAGAGTACGACTTAATTTAGAGGTTTTCTACGGTTTGGGATCACTTTATTTAAACAAAAGCAGCTTAATACACATGCTCGTTTTTCAACTGCTTGTTTAAGTGTTTCAAGTTGTTTTTGCCTTCTCATGTGTACAGAGATACTTGTCAAAGGAAAACATGGAGGAAAAAAATCAATGAATAAAAATATCTGTATACATATGGACCTTAGACATAAGGCCTTAAATTCTATTAGTGGTAAAGATGTTATCATACAATCTGCCTGATTATAGATCTCTGCCCAAAACTGTGAGATTGACTCTAGTTTGAACATGAGCAGAGGTCTGAGGAGAGTCTCTGGTTTTAGATGTCAATGATTTGTGTGTGTGCGTGAGTGAGTGAGTGTGTGTGTGTGTGTGAGAGAGAGAGAGAGAGAGAGAGAGAGAGAGAGAGAGAGAGAGAGAGACATGTCCCTTATCACAGTTTGTCCCTGTCCAGCAGCTCCTGTAGTTCATTCTGGATGTCCTCTGGCAGCTCCAAAGGAGGCAAGTCATCCAGACACAGATCTTCCTGAGCTGGCATCTCCAGTGGTGGCAGCTGTGGAATTGCAATCTCCTTCCCCTTCCCTGAGCTTTTCCTCTCCTGCCCAACCCCAGTTCCCATAACACCACCTGCTTGTGGGAGCACCCAGAGCTCAGAGCGCTCGACAAAGTCCGCTGCCTCAGCTGCCTCGGAGCGCAGACGGGCGTTTTCTGATTGTAGCCGCTTGTTGACGGCCACCAGCCGCTGGTTGTCATTCATCAGCTGGTCAACCAGGCGCCGCAGGTCCTCGATCGTGGTCTGTTGTTCTTCCAGGCGAGTTTTGTCATCTTTGGTTGTCTTAGATCCAGGGCATGGTGGAGTCAAAGGCTGGCAGCCTCCATTTTGCCGTGTCTGAAGCTGGTAGAGCAAGGTGTCGTACTCTCTCTCCCTGATTCCTCCACACTCTGCAGCTGAGAGGCCTGTGGTGCCATGGGGCTGGGACTGCCCTGTGGACTGGGTCTGGGTAAGAAGGACTGGGCCGCTGGAAGGCTGCACCTGGCCAGGTCGAACCTTTGTGGCCTCACGACGAGCCTCTCTCTTCCAGCGCTCTTGGATTAGTCGCTGATGTTTGATGTGACTGTCTCTCTGCAGCTCCATGGACAGGCGAGCCTGAGGGCAGACAAAGTATCAATAACAGCAATGGCACTTTCAATACACCAGTCTCTCATACACCACTGGGTTCTTTGAAAAAGCCAGAGTCCACCCTTTAGGCTAATAGTAAATTGTTCTAAACAAGCTAAAATGCAAGCTGACTTTATGTAGCCTAACTAGCCACTCTCCATGCATTTGGGAAATTGCTGTAGACTTAATGAATGAGACAGCAACCTCCGATCCCCTAGCAGCCCCTGTTCCCTCTACCAGCCTTGCCTTCAGCAGACAATGTCAGCAGCAAACGAGATCCATAATATCCATAATAGTGACTGTTTTCTACATCTATGTTATATTCTTTTAAACTTAATACAGTCTTTAAAAAGAACAAATCACCAAAACATTCAGTCTTTCTTTAAACCCTTCTTTGAAGCCAAAATCTTCACTGTAGCTGCAAAGCTAAATGCACCTCACCTGAAATGGGTGTACGACATCAATAGTCAGTGCATTTACATGACACTTGAGAAAACCAAATTACTGGGTTAGTCCGACTATGATCGGGTTTTTAAGATGCATGTATACACCTTAGTCTGTCTAAAATTGGACTGGATCGGATTCTCATCGATTAATACACCTGATTATTCGATTGATAGCCGCATTACTCCTAGATGTATACGTTCCATCGGCTCGGATCGGATTTTGTGTTCTGTGCAGGCTCGAAACTTTTTTCCCAGGGCCGTCAGCTGGAAGTAGAAGGACGGCAGCGGCGTTCCTCCGAAATAACCACATGCAAGAGGGCCATTGTGCCATCTAGTTTGTGTAATTATCACATACACCACATATGAAATGTACAAAGGTGTAGCTTCGTCTCGCTCTTCGTATGCCTTCTTTCTCGAATGCCGAGGCAAAATTTGTTGTTGCTGGTGACGTAAAAAGGTCAGCCGGAGGTGGGTCTGTTGCCACTAGTTGAAATAACTACAGCGCCACTCATCGTACCAGGGTATGACATGCTTCAGCCAGTAATTCGATTTTCTCACCGGCATGTAAACTCGACAATTGCAGTTGTCTGATTGAGTAGCATAGTCAAACTATGGCTGTAATCTAACTGAGCTCTGCATGTAAATGTGGTGAGTGTAAATAACATCTTTTCAAATCAATGTGGGATCGCAGAGCTTCCAGAGACTTGAATTTATTGCCAACTATGACTTTGTTTTCAGTTTCATAAATTCCATATCTTCACACTATGATACATTGTTCAACTGTATCATCTAACATAATGGTGACAGTTAATAAATAAAAGCTTACTGCTAGATCTCCTCCTTGACCCCTTTTTATTTGGTTGACAATATTCCTTCTTCAACTCTTCATTTCATCTCTTTCTCTCTCCCTCTGTTTAAGTCTCATGCTATCTTTCTTTCCTCTTTCTTGTTTCCCTTCTTTGTACCTAGTTGTTAGGTACTAGGTATTTCCTACCTTTAGCTACTCTCTTTATTAAAGGCTTTTTGTGGTGATTGTGTCTGACCCACCTTAAAAGGATATTCCGGGTTAAGTTTAATCCATGGATTAAACTTACTCCGGAATATCCCTTTAACTCAGCTGCTCGGCATCAACACTTCAACGACTAGTTGAACGACACTGCCTGGCCAAGGCATTGATGATGGGACAGTTGGACCACTGTGCAAAGCCTTCTCCAGCAGACTCCAAAGATTCTCAATGGGGTTAAGCAGTGATGCCAGTAACACGTTACTTAGTAATTTAGTACTTAGTAACTTAGTACTTAGTAACTTAGTACTGTGTTACTGTGATCTGACCACTTTTTTCAGTAACAAGTAATCTAATACGTTAATATTTCCAAACCAGTAATCAAATTAAAGTTGCTTCTCCAAGTCACTACTATTATTTTTGTCATTTTCCTTGGTAAGAATATATATTTTTGCTTTCTATTTGCATCTCAGGGAGTGATGTCACGTATGTGACAAGTCACGTTTTTCAGCACAAGGACAAATCACGTGTAACACCACGCGACACAAACACAAACAACAGTGGAGGGAGGCGAGAGATGTGCGTTTTCTTAGCTGGAAATACAGTCATTATTTTGAGTTTGTGTACAATGTACTATCAAGCTTCAAAAACATGTCATCAAATCTGAAGAAACATTTGGAGTTGCAGCACAGCACAGTTAAGTTTACAGAGCAAGTCCCACCAGGTGGTGTTAAGCAGAGAGCTGCGATTAAAGCCCAAGCCTCAACTTCTGCACCCAAACAACAAAAGCAGGACCTCAGTGCAAAACAAGTAAGTGGGGGAGAGTTGAAGTAGTTGGTCGGGCGGTATGTTGTAGAGGAAATGCAGCACTTAAACCCGTCAGACTTGCCCTCATGTGGCACAATAATAAACAAGATTCCTACAACTATCAATGCCGTACATTGCGTTAACTGTTAAAAATGCATTTCCAATAAAGTGAGTATTGACAAAACCGGCTGTCATTGTTATGTTGAGGTGGCGGGGGTGTTGTCGGCACCTGCTGAATGTAACTAATAAAGTAACTTAGTTACTTTTGAAAAACAAGTAAAGTAACTAAGTTACTTTTAAAAAGAGTAATCAGTAATCAGATTACTTTTCCAAGGTAACTGTGGCAACAGTGGTTATCAGACTGTCTGATCGACACGCCCTCAATAATCGCAGCCGGCTTATCCATTGACATTGGTTTGTTTCGCCAATATTGTGCCTCTGATACTTCCTCCAGAGGCAGATCAGCACCGGGGCAAAATTTCCCCCTCGCCGCCTCAGACACATTCACAGAGGCAGAGGCAGAGGACTGGTGCAGGATCTCCGCATCCAAATTGCAACGTGAATGGGGCTACTGAAAACACAAACAAGCCAACACTGAAATGTCTCACCTGCTCACACACTTCTGTCTTCATTGCATCTGTCAAAAGATCTGGAGAGAGACAGGCAGTTGAGCAATGTGGAGGAGGCCAACAACTTTGTCTTTATCACTACAAACAGAGGCTGCATTTTTAACAACAGTAAACCATAAATGCTCTCAATAAATATTGAACAAATGAATGAATGAATGAATGTTACAACAATTTACATAAATTCTCTAGGAACCATATTATTTATTTGGGTCAGCTGGGCTGATGTGACTTTAACCTCATGAGTCATTGATGATGAGTAAGTATGTAAGCAAGAAGAATACCTCTGTATAAAACCTTGTCCATCATGTGTGTCACAGAACTCACCGGCTGCTTTTCCATGGCATGAGATGGCCTCTTCATACTTTCCAGCCGCTAGCAGACGGTCCGCCTTCCTGCACTGCTGATGGGCCTGTAGAGAGGCAGAAGATAAGGAGGAAACACACAAAATTAACTCATGTCTAGTCTACAATTATACAAGAGAGTTTTAGGTCACTGACTGAAATTTTAAAAGTGCATTATTAAGATGCATATTTTTTAAAACCCTGCTTGTGTATCAGTGTATATATAATCACATAATCAGCATTTTTTAAAAATCTTTTTATCAAACAACTGAGGTAACTGCTGTGTCTTGTTGCGCAGGCCTTGATTTAAATTAAATGCTGGTTACTATTGGCTGCAGATGAATCACATGCCCGTGCACCTACAGCTGGAGACAAAAGTTTCCATCCACTCATAAAGAACATGTTCATCATGTCAGTCTTCAGTACCCATGATTTCTACAGCTCTCATGTTTCTGTGTTGAATGAGAGAAACACATGACTTTGTCACAAAAAACATCCATGATGTTTGGTTCAGTAATGAATTTATTAAAGGTCTCTTGAAAATGTGATCACATCTAGGGATGGAACCATATGAAAATTTCACACCACGGTGATAGTGACCAAAATTATCACGGTTATCGGTATACCGCGGTATTTTAAAAATGTCTTCAAACTGTTGAAAAAACAGTGATAAATCTGAATAATTTTACCAAGATTTATATTCAAATAGATTTATTATATATTAAAATAGGTCAAATCAAAAACCTTGACAAAACACTGCAAAATCAACATTAAACAAGCATAAAAGAATGTATCAAAACTGTGCAAAATAGGTCACTGGCTTTTTGAGATGAGGCAGTCTGCTTTTGAAACGTGTCCTTTAATGTCTGCGTTACAGAGATAGAATGAGATGTAGTGACAGCAGTACTTGATTGGCCAGCAGACCCTCTCTGTGAAGAAAATGGAATAGAAAATGTCATTATTAATTATTACTGTCACTGTTACTTAATACTAAGGGTGCAACCAACAGATCACAAAACTCACAATTTAGATCGTATCACTTTTGTGAGAAACAGGATACTATTTTAGATTAAAACAAAAAGGATTATTGTGAAATTAATTATGAATACACTATTCTGGCTCTTATCCAGGGCTTGACGCTAAGCTTTTTTCCAAGTAGCACTGTGCTACCATGCTGAAAAATTTAGTAGCATACAACATTTTTTAGTAGCACAATGAATCATAATGCATTACGGGTTTCATTTTCACAACGCCGACAACACTGCTACACTGTGTGCACGTGTAGCAGGGATATAAATTAACTTCTTTGGCCGCCTGCCACTGTGGCTGGTAAATTCTAAAATCTACCAGCCACTCAACATTTTTACCAGCCACTTTTATATTAAAGCGTCAATGTGTACGGTACAATGCTGAGAAACATATTTTTCTTGTAAAAGACATGCACATAGTATTTCCCAATCAGTACTTGTTACCAGAGTTGACTATTCAGTATTTATATGATATTAATGAATGATTACAGGGGTGAAACTATCCAAGGGTCATCTACTAAGCCATTAAATAACAGGGAATGAAGTCTGACTAGACAAAGTGGTTCAAAATTAAGGTTAGATGGTTATAAATCTATATCAATATTTCCCTGCAACTTATTTCATATGTTCAACTGCACTGGACCCACACAAAGGAAGTCGAAATTGCATCATCAGGTGATTAGAGGGTAGTATTATATATAGATATATCTATAGAATTTACTGTACTTAATTATTCCCTATGTTGAACCGTTACGATGTAACGCCACATTTTAATTTACTTCCGTTCTTGTAAACTCCGACAAGTGTAGCTAGCTCAGCTGACTGGAGTAATAATTAGTAGCAGTAAAGAGTACAAGTGAGGGCTTGCTAGCAGAACGGCCAAGATGGTAATTTTGACCGTTTTCAAATATGTGCAATAACTTTGTCTGTATTTTAATTTAGAATATTTTTTATATAAATGACACAAAAGTCAAAGACAATATGATATGTTTTACCTATTTTGGCCATAAGCGGTCATATTGATCACACATAATTTCGGGATTTCATTGTTACATTGTTTGTACTTCTTTACGAATGTACTTGAAAGTTAATTATTACATAGTTGTATTATATCGCCTGGTTGGGCAAACAAAAACGGGAGTTCCCCCTCCGTGAAACAGCAAGTGGAGCTGTTCGGTGCTGACTCTGACTGTGTACCAGGGAAAGCCGAGGAAGAACGTCTGCATCCTGAGCACTGTGCACACAGGTGTGGGCATCTTTAGTGGGGCAAAGGCAAAGCCAGAATCTGTGATGTACAACAACACCAAGTACGGTATGGACGTCCCGGACCAGATGCGAGGGCGTACTCTGTCAAAGGCGGTACGGAAGATGTCTAGTGGCGGTCTTCTATATCATCCTCGACCTGGCTGGGATCAGTGTCCGCATCTTATTCAAGGAGGACCAGCAGCAGGAAAGCCCGAAGGAAAGCAGCTGACAGGGCAGAATACATGGAGGGGAAAGGTGGGCAGCAGCGGAAGCAACCACCACAGCAGCAGCAGACATGGACACGGAGGCAGTGCCGGTCCGAAAGAGCAGCAAACGGAACCAAACGTCGGACACTTGAAATGCCACAAGCCCGTGTGTGGTTAACTGTGCGAGGAGAGCAGAGGTAATCTGTGTAGACTGTGACCAGTGATCGGAGGAATTAACCTGCCACAGTGGCTGGTAAACTGATTGAATTCACACGCAAATTCACCCGCATGTGGTAGGTGCTAATTTCCATCCCTGGTGTGTGGTCACGTGTCTGTTATGGAAGCACTGCATTGGTTAGATCTGATTATGTAGCTACAATGCTGTGCTTGCATTGGTTAGATCTGATTATGTGGCTACAATGGTGTGCTTGTATTGGAGGTGACGATTCAGGTTGCCAAAAAAAATAAAATAAAAATACTGCTCAGTGCTCATGTAAACAGCAAAACGGTGCACTACAGTTTCTGTTGGAATCGCACTGATGCGTCTGAATGTAATTTTCTATTTGCACTGGAAATAATCAACTCGCAAATGCAAGCAAAACAGTCGCACTGGTGAGCCCTGCTCTTATCTCTATCTAGACACTTGTTATATTCACCATTTTATATTATTCTTTATGTATAGTCTATTCTATAAATAATCCACAAGTACAATATATTTCTGAAATTACTTATATTTATTGGCTCTCTGTCTCTCTGTCTGCCTGCTCGTCTGTTGTCAGTGGAGTCGGTCAATCAGGTTGGTCAAATGGCTGCTGAGCCACAGGTAGACGCTGTTCCGGTGAACGGAGCTGAGATGAAAGTCAGTCATCTCAGTCAGTTTGCATTCTTTAACTCAGTCCACCCAGTATGTGTTTGTCTCAAATCCTCCTCACTGCAGCTCTTCATCAATATTTGGGGAATTATTAGGTTGACTTTAAAAAGTGAAATCTACAGTTAATAAGAGGTTCAGATAATGTGCCAAATCACAGATCTGCTTCGTTCAGTTATACCACTATCTGGTCAGTTTACATTAGTGACACCAGCTAATTAAAAAAGATTTAATTTGCAGATAGGACTGCCATCCTTGACCAGCTGTCCCTGAGCATTCTTATAATAACCAGAATATGCCCAGAGATTTAGTTTCTTTAAAGGCGGAAAAATGTCTTGAGCACCACTACTGTCATGTCCTCCCTCCACCATGTCGTCTTCACTACATACCAAGCACACGTTGTATGCTGCGCCTGCATAGTGAGACTTGGATAAAGTATCTTGCAAGTTTTCCACACCATGGTTATCGACCACGACTTGGGAAGGCCGTTCAAAACCTCAGTTCTAGCCTGACTGATCCATTCCTTTACCACTTTTGATGTGTGTTTGGGTGTGTTGGAGCTCCCAACTGCACCCAATCTACTGATGGTGACTGTGCCTCATGAATTTAAAGATAATCCTCCTTCTACATTATCTAATTTACTTTCTGTAGAGCAGCAGATCCACTGGCTGCAGAACAGGCCCACAGCAACATGCTTGACTCTGTTGTGTGCTTTGGATTAACAGCCTCACCATCTCTCTTCAAATATATAGCTGCTCATTGAGTTTCCCTTTTTTTTGCCAGTGTGATCAGCAGCAAACTTCAGTGGAGCTTTAAGTGTCTTGATCAAGGGCTTCTTTCAACACAGCAGCTTCTCAGCTCATGATGATGTAAAACACACCTGAATGTGGACACTGACACCTGTCTACAGCAGCTTCTAATTCAATGAAGACTTGTCTTTTGGTGGTTTTTGGTAGACTCTTGACCATCCTGACCAGATTCTTCCCTCAGCAGCAGGTGATAGTTTGTGTTTTCTGATTGTGGCGGTGACAAATCTGTGCCGTGAAATATATATGTAAAGCTTTGAAACGACTGACCAAGTGACTTTCCTGACTTGTTCAAATCAATAACGTTCTCTTTCAGATCAAAGCTGAGCTCTTTAGACTTTCCCATTGTAGTGTTTGTGGCTGATGGCTGTATCAAATAAGTCCTATTAAAATAAGTGTCATCAGCTGTCATCAATCAGAATCACTCAAAAGAAGTTAAGAGGCCATGATAAAAAGAACATTTGATTCACATAACATTCTATAACCTCCCTTTTGACCCCCAACTGTAAATCATAGGGTTAGCACACCACTGCAGCCAGTGTAAAGAGTAAGTTTGATCCCTAAGTTCTTTGTGTTTTGCTGATTAAGGTTTTTCAGTCATCCAGGTCATGGTAATTCAAAGTGCTGTATCGTAGACAACTTGACTTGTTTTGGTTTCTTGGGAGTTGTTTCACCTGTCATCCAAGAGATTTCTTCAGTCTTTTTGTTAATTTTTGTTTGTTTGTTTTTGTAAAATGTCTCCTCAAAGACTCTACCAGCCATCTGGAGAAAAGAAATGCATATATTTTTGGTCTCTTGGTGCCCAAATGGTTCACAGACATACCATACATGTGACGCTCGAAAAATTAGAATATCATGCAAAACTTATTTTATTTAAATAATTCAACTTAAAAGGTGAAATTGATATATTATATAGACTAATTACATGCAAAGTGAGATACATCAAGCCTTTATTTGTTATAACTTTGATAATTATATCTTACAGCTTATGAAAACCCGAAATTCCGAATTTCAGAAAATTTGAATACTGAGATCTTTGTTGCATGTCATACCTCACCAATAGCTACCCTTTATTTTCGCCTTCTTTATTGTCATGTCGGCTAAAATTACGGTATCAGTTCAAAATCCACTGCCAATGTCCCTCATTAACACAAAGGAGTAAGTTTAGTGACTGATGAATAAATGAAACTTAATCATACCCCGAGTTGGGTTTGGTACACTGTGTTTGCTGACAGTGTACGTTAGTGTGTTGAGGCATTTCAAAATGAGCTGCTAACAGCTAATTATTATCAAACGGCCTCGTAAACAAGTTAACTAACGTTAGTAACACGTTCACATCTCGCTGTTAACACTTCGTTAACTCTCAACATGACACAGCCACAACAACACTATCAAGTTTGCCAGCATTATAAATCACCATAAAACGTATTGCTCTCTGTCGAAGACAAATTCAAAATCTATCATATTTAGCATGTCCAAGCTACCGGACAACAACACGTTCATCGCAAATAACAGGGCGGTTAGCTGCTAACTTACTGTGGGAGCTAGCTAATATAGCTTACCTCTTCAGCCTTCTAGCTACAGCAACGTTAGCCTGTTATTGCAACACCAACAGTCCAACTTACAAGATTGAGCGGGCTGTCCACCACCTCCATGAGTCGATTCTTCGAAGGCTTACACTACATGAAAGGTGTCTGTGTCCCTCTCGGACTGTCATTCGCACTGTGATGAAAAAAAAAATGTTGAAAAATAATTTCAAGTATATTGTGAGAGTGAAGCCCAGTCTTCTCCACAATCGCGCTGCGTCATCACGTTGTGACGTAGGAGCAGCTAACTGTCAGCGACGTCAAGTTACCGGATGTTGTCAAAGCTCGTCCTGAAATTAAAAGCCTTAAAATAATAGGGTTGAATTTGTCGCAAGCTGTGGTCCATGTAACACAACTTTGGACTCAGTCTTACATATATTCATTCACATATTGATCTGACCTCTCGCTGGTCCTTTAACCCACACAATAGAGCATCAGGCAGAAAGTCTGTATATCCCTTTTTCTTAGTATTATTGTGATAGTGTGAACGGAAACACTCGTTGTTAATCTGTGGTGCTTGATGAGACTTTTATTTTCGTTTAGACTTAAGGAAGTGAACATTCACTGAACGAGGCCATTAGCTCTGCAATGTGGGTAAAATTACTGGTAGCACAGTAACGTAGTAACGACTCACCTGTGTTCCAAAGGTGAGATTATTTCAGCCAGCGACCTGACATGCGCTGTTAAATACTTCTACAGATCCAGAGCTAACGGAACCGAACTAGGGTATCAGACCAAAACCAGCCTGCAGCGAACCACGCATGTTGTTGAAAAAGAGAGGCCATACCTGTTTGATAGTATCCAGTATGGTCTCATTACTTCTGCTCATGATGGTGCTGTACGGTACCATCAGCACCCAGAAGCCAGGCAGCCACAGCCTCAGACACGACTACCAGCTGATGGGTAGACCCCTGTACAAACTGGACCTGAGCTGGCCCAAGAACCCAGAGCTGTTCACCGGGGAGGTGTTTGGAGTGGCTGTCAACCAGTATGCTGGTGTGGTGTATGTGGCACAGAGAGGTAAACATGCTATTTAAGCCTGATCCCCGTGTTTACGGATTGTGATGTGTAAATGAGAGATCTGTACACCTGCACATCGAGTGCAGGGGTGATGCTGTTAGGAATTTAAAGCAGCTACAAGAAACTTTCATTTTGTGTTGAAACCCAATAATACATTTGGTGCCATTAGGCAGATAGGTGTTGTCGTAGCAGCACCGTAAGAACAAATCATCATGTTGCTGCTGATTGTGTAATTTTGTTCCCTCATGATTTGAGCAGGTACACAATGCAAGCGTGTCACAGACCTGGCTCACAGTTTAAATCACCTCACCTGAGTCAGATGGTTTAGTTCCAGGTCCTGATCATGTCCTTGCCTACTCTTCAAGCTTATCAAGCTCTTGTCTCCTCTAAAACTGTGCATTGTACTGGAACCACATTAACAACCACTTGCAGCTGTATTTTGCATATGATTTGCTTTCCTTCCCTATTCTTTTGTTATTTCTCGTGGCCACAGTCATAGGAATGCAGTAAAAACAGACTTTAACAAAATCAAATCACTATAAAATGTGCTGCCTTGTGTGTTTGCCTTTGCTTTGCTCCTAGGTGACAATGTGCCCAAGGTCCTGGTGTTTACCACTGATGGAGATTTCCTCATGTCCTGGAACACAACCACCCTAGAGATGCCTCATGGGATATTTCTAGCAGATGCTGCCACATCAAACCCCACTGTGTGGATCACAGATGTGGGTAACGGTCCATATGGCCATTGCATCAAACAGTACTCGCCTTCTGGGAGCCTCCTGCAGGTGATGACTCTATCTAAGACTACAGATCTTTGGTTCAGATTCCACAAGCTTGGTTTCCATTCAAGTACTTAAGGTTGTTCACTGAATGAGACAAGCCAAAAGTTGCTTGTTGTTGAATGTGTCTTGTATTTGTCAGGTGCTTGGTACACCAGGAAAACCAGGCTCTGGGTTGAACCCTCTGCAGTTTGACCAGCCAGCTGAGATCTTTGTCCATGACTCTGGAGAGATGTACATCGTGGATGGTGATGGTGGGATGAACAACCACCTCATCAAGCTGTCCAAAGAGCAGGAGGTGTTGTGGATGCATGGAGAGAAAGGACAAGGCCTGGCTCAGTTCTACATCCCCCACAGCGTGACCGTGGACAACGCCCAGAGGGTGTGGGTGGCCGACAGGGGGAATAAGAGGATCCAGGTTTTTAACTCCATCACCGGGGACTGGCTGGGGACATGGGGAAGCTGCTTCACTGAGGATGCGCCTTACTCTGTCCGCCTGACCCCAGACAAGAAGTACTTTGTTGTTGTCCAGCTCAACACCAATCAGATTACGCTCCTGGATGCCCCACCGGTGGGTTTGATTGGCCAGTGCAGAGTGGTGAGTGTGATCCAGCTGGCTGATGAAGTGAAGCCCCACCTTGTAGACCTGGACCTGAAAACAGGGGCCCTGTATGTGGCTGAGATTCAAGCTCAGCAGGCCCAGAAGTTTACCCCCTTCAGTCTTGGTGGGAGTTTCCTTATAAATCTTTAA
Source organism: Acanthopagrus latus (assembly GCF_904848185.1). Lineage (NCBI taxonomy): Eukaryota > Metazoa > Chordata > Actinopteri > Spariformes > Sparidae > Acanthopagrus > Acanthopagrus latus. The sequence goes on along the minus strand of NC_051058.1, from coordinate 361,490 downwards.
CTGAAGAATTTAAATGGCATCATTGATCACAAACTGTCATAACAAAAGCATCACCAATTATTTCCAAATTGATATGAAATGTGCACGTGTGTTATGTATTTTACAGTCATATGAACAAGAAAACAGTACAAAAGAAAAATGTTTTTCCTTGACAGCCCTGTCGCAAGGATATTTCATTTTCATATGACTAGTTTACAAACAGCAGATATATTTTAACCAAAATGTAATCTAATGCAATCTAACTTCTAAACATCCACAAGTGATGATGTGTTTCTATTGTTTTCTTACATTATAATTATTTTTATTTTTAATTTGAATTTTGTAAATCTGGGCCTTATATTGACACGCTTCATTATGTAAATATTTTTATTCCCCAAAAGTTTAGGAATTGGTCCGTTCATCACCTCAGCTGGTAGCCACAACACAGCTGCAAATGAATCCCTCTGGGCAACTGCGGCTGTCAAAGTTACCACCACTACCAGTGTTGTTGGTGCCACTGATGGGCTCAGGGTATTACTCCGACACCTTGACACAAACAACAGCGATGAAATAATGACATAATGACAAATCTCGTCTGAGGAGAAGTCTCGTACAGAAATCCGTTGCCTGGCAAGCCCATTGAGTAATATATAAATGCATTTCTTTTAGACAGGGTTTCTGCTGACTCAAAAAAAAAAGGGGGAATCGTATTAAATATTCAGTATTGCAATGGAATTTAACAGAGCACTTCAATGGTTTAGGAAAGTCATTGATGTCACTGAATATCAATGACTTTGAAATGGATAGATGGGGGCATCATGTTGTTGCTAACATGTTGTCTATACACTGTTATCAATAATTGTATCAATAATCTTAAAGAACATTATAGGAGTTGTTTTTGTTGTTGGTGTCACCGAAGTTCTGTGCCATATTCATTTGTCATATTATTTGTTTATTTGACTTTGCACTGCTTGAAACCTTGAGGTGTTTCCTTTTTTCACTGCAGACACTTTTTAAACTCTGTTAAACTGTGCTTTTTGCTAGTTTATGGCAGTTCTTAAAGTCATTTGTATGATTACTCTTGCAGAGGTGTGTTTCGTATTTGATTTGATTGTTACTGTTTGATCTGAGTTGCTTGATGATGATTTTGCCTGACATATCATATGATCTTGCAGTACGTTTTCTGTTTAACAGAATCACCTGTATTTTGATAATTTTATGGTAATAGTTGAATTACTTTTTCATAGTGTGTTGCCACTATCAGTTACTGTGCAGGGTCTATAGAAAAAAGACCAAGTTATAATAAACCAGGGGATTCAGGAGGAAGTGTGCTTTCAGCAGTCCTTCAGCACAGTGACAGAAAACAAAAAACTCCCTCCGGAAGGAATGGAAAGATTGTTGCACTCCTGAAAAATTCATAAGCTATATATGAATGTCTTCCTTGGAATCTCCTCCCAGTGGGATATGCCAGAAACACCTCCCGAGGGAGGCATCCCTGGGGCATCCGATACAGATGCCCAAGCCACCTCAGCTGGCTTCTCTCAATGTGGAGGAGCAGCGGCTCTACTCCGAGCTCCTCCCGGGTGACAGAGCCCCGCACCCTATCTCTAAGGGAGTGCCCCGCCACCCTGTGGAAAAAAATAATTTCGGCCCCTTGTATCCGGGATCTTATTCTTTCTGTTCATGGCCATAGGTGAGGTTAGGAACGTAGATTGAGACTGACAGACCAATACAACGACCACATTACTGTGACTGCTGCAGACTGATTCGCCTGTCAATCTCACGCTCCTTCCTTCCCTCATTTGTGAACAAGACCCTAGGACACAGTGGAGTGACAATGTCGCTCAGCTGGCCTGGGAATGCCTAGGATCCTCTGGGAAGAGCTGGAGGAAGTGTCTGGGGAGAGGGAAATCTGGGTGTCCCTGTTCAGACAGCTGCCCCCACGACCTGGCCCCGGATAAAGCACAAGTAGGTGGATGGATGGATGGATGGATATATATGAATATTTTCAGGCCCTGCTTTGCTGGTAACTACATAGCGTAAATCTAAATTGTTCCATCCAGTTTTACACACTTAGTTCAGTTAAATTATCAGGAGTGAAAACAAAACTTCAGCTTGTGCTTTAAGGGTAACTTCACCAATTTAATGCGTGTTTACTGGTCTGGGGAGTAATACTTCACATGTGAAAAAAGGGATTATGAAGTCTCCTAGGGCTTCAGAGGAAGCTGCATGTAATCTGATGATTTGCCTCCAGTGATGTCACTCAATGGCATTGTGGGTAAGGTAGGCACCGGGTTTTTTTGTGTGTGGAACACACCTGGCACACATCACTAGTGGCAAGTTATCAGATTTCATGCAGCTGCCTCTGGAGTCAAAAAAGACTTCATTCTACTTTTTTAACATATGCAGTCCTACTCCTCAAGACCTGACAACACACTTTGGTGTGTAAAATTGGTGGTGTTACCTTTTAAGACTTAAATAGCTGTATATCTGAGCTTTATCTTAACAAAGCAGTCTTTTTCCAACCTAACACTCAAGATGAGACATGTTGGATATGTGGTAATTACTTTCTAAATAAATGTAATCCTGACATGATAATTACATACTTTTATTTAATTAAGTTGTCATAGTACTTTGAATAATATTATTTAGTCTGTAAATGTGTGCAATATTGGAAGATTCATCTTGAGTTTTATCCCAATAAAAACAACACAGTGAATTGGTCTGTGTACAGTCCGTGTACAGTATCTACTTGTACATGTGTGTAAGTAAGTGCGTATGTGTTTTGTGGTTCATATATATTTCTGCTGTCAGTATCTTACAATTATTGTTATAATGGATGATGATAAAAGACCAATTTGTAACAGTAACAGAAATAATAGAACAAGAGCATTTTGCTACCACTTGTTGTTTGTTCAGGCCCAAACTACTCTCACTGCCATCATCTCTTCACATCTCATTGCCTCTCAGTGCCTCTCTTGGTTTATTTCACCAGAACTGAGAGAACACATCTATTGAGTTCTTTACAGATGACCATTGGTTGTAAATTTCTCACATGATGGACAAAGGTGTTATTGTAGCTTTTATTGCTTTTATGTAGAAGAAACCTCCTAATATCAGATGCACTGTACAACGATTGTTAATAACCCTCTCATTTTGATGTCCTTATTAAACCAGCTAGAATCATTTTATATCATACCACTAGATGGTGCTCAGTCCATACACTTTCTACTTCTTGCCAAATATACTCCTATAGGAGAGTAATCATGATGTCTCATTTGTTGATTATTTTTCCTGACTGGATGTTTATCGTAGCCAGGTCACAGGTGAATTGACAGACCCCCAAAATTACCGTGGGATCTGCAACTCATGTCTTGGAAAAGTTTTGTGTGGTATACTAAATTTACATATATATACATATATACACTATATTACCAAAAGTATTCGCTCACCTGCCTTTACTCATTCTATGAACTGAAGTGCCATCCCATTCCTAACTCATAGAATTCAATATGATGTCGGTCCACCTTTTGCAGCTATTACAGCTTCAACTCTTCTGGGAAGACTGTCCACAAGGTTGAGGAGAGTGTTTATAGGAATTTTTGACCATTCTTCCAAAAGCGCATTGGTGAGGTCACACACTGATGTTGGTCGAGAAGGCCTGGCTCTCAGTCTCCGCTCTAATTCATCCCAAAGGTGTTCTATCGGGTTCAGGTCAGGACTCTGTGCAGGCCAGTCAAGTTCATCCACACCAGACTCTGTCATCCACGTCTTTATGGACCTTGCTTTGTGCACTGGTGCACAGTCATGTTGGAAGAGGAAGGGGCCCGCTCCAAACTGTTCCCACAAGGTTGGGAGCATGGAATTGTCCAAAATGTTTTGGTATCCTGAAGCATTCAATGTTCCTTTCACTGGAACTAAGGGGCCAAGCCCAGCTCCTGAAAAACAACCCCATACCATAATTCCTCCTCCACCAAATTTCACAGTTGGCACAATGCAATCTGAAATGTACCGTTCTCCTGGCAACCTCCAAACCCAGACTCGTCCATCAGATTGCCAGATGGAAAAGCGTGATTCATCACTCCAGAGAACGCGTCTCCACTGCTCTAGAGGCCAGTGACGGCGTGCTTTACACCATTGCATCCGACGCCTTGCATTGCACTTGGTGATGTGTGGCTTGGCTGCAGCTGCTCGGCCATGGAAACCCATTCCATGAAGCTCTCTGCGTACTGTACTTGGGCTAATCTGAAGGTCACATGAAGTTTGTAGCTCTCTAGCAATTGACTGTGCAGAAAGTCGGCGACCTCTTTGCACTATGCGCTTCAGCATCCGCTGACCCCTCTCCGTCACTTTACGTGGCCTACCACTTCGTGGCTGAGTTGCTGTTGTTCCCAAACGCTTCCATTTTGTTATAATAGAGCTGACAGTTGACTGTGGAATATTTAGGAGCGAGGAAATTTCACGACTGGATTTGTTGCACAAGTGGCATCCTATGACAGTTCCACGCTGGAATTCACTGAGCTCCTGAGAGCGGCCCATTCTTTCACAAATGTCTTGTTTCACAGTCTGCATGCCTGAGTGCTTGAATTTATACACCTGGGGCCAGGCCAAGTGATTAGAACACCTGATTCTGATCATTTGAATGGGTGAGCGAATACTTTTGGTAATATAGTGTATATATATATATAGATATATAGATATATATATATATATATATATATATATATATATATATGTATATGTATATGTATATGTATATATATATATATATATATATATATATATATATATATATATATATATATATATATATATATATATATATATATATATATATATATAAATGAACTGGCAAAACAAATACAGAATTCCCCTGCATCTGGACTGAAATTAAAAGACACTGAAATAAAATGTGTCCTTTATGCTGATGACTTGGTCCTGGCCCTGACAGTCAACCAACCCAAAACCAAAGTGAAAGTGCCCATTTTTCAGAAAAGGTCCAGAGTGCAGAGAAACAACACCAGTTTCACAATAGGAAACAACCAACACAAACAATTCATTGCACATACTTAGGACTAAGAATCTCAAACACAGGAAATTTTAGCTTGCCTGTGAATGAACTAAAAGACAAAGCAAAAAGGGCTTTCTATACCATTAATAAATCAATAAACACTCAACTACCAATAAGAGCCTGGCTCAAAATATTCAAATCAATCATCGAACCCATTGCGTTATATGCCAGCGAGGTGTGGGGTCCACAAACTCAGCAAGACTCGACAAAATGGGACAAACATCCCATTGATATCCTGCATGCAGAGTTCTGCAAAAACATCCTCCAGGTGCAGAGAAGAGCTCCCAACTCTGAATTAGGCCAATATCCTCTACTGTTAAATATTCAAAAACAAGCCCTAAATTTCTGGATTCATATTAAAACAAGTGACCTACTCTCCTTTTCTTACAAAGCCCTATGCTACCAGGAGTCGAACCCACAAAGGAATTCCCTCTGCCTACAGGCCCTGAGGCTGAGTGAACCACCAACCACTTAGATCATTACACCACGACCACGTCAGCTTCAGGACAAAAACACTCAGAACATAAGACCCAACCAAATTATGATGACGGAAAAAGAACAATACATTATTGGACGGAACTAATAGAATTCCAGAGCAAAATGCAAACAAATGTAGCCCTAAACAGACAGTACACTGTGGCAACCTACCCGACCACAGTGTCTGATACCAAACTGAGGAGAATACTGAGTGAGCACAACATGGCAGTGGAGGTAGGCCAGCACAGACAGACCTGGCTGCCCAGAAAGGAGAGGTTGTGTTCTTACTGTGACCAGGGAACAGTAGAGACAGAGCTGCACTTCCTAACTCACTGCAACCAATATGAAAGTCTCAGAGAACAATATTTTGCAAAAATAATACAAAGATTCCCAGATTTCCTCCATCTAAATGACCCAGAGAGACTTCTGGTCCTACTGGGAGAGAGGGAGCAACTGCTGTAGACTGGCAGCAAGATATGTAGTAGCCTGCCATGAGCTCGGTAACTCTGTGAGCCCCTTGTCACACATGGCTGATAATTAATGTTTATTAACTGATAATCAATTTGTTATATATGTTTATGTCTTATGTTACTCTTACCTACCTTCCATAGTCCCTCTTGTTCTCCATGCCCTTTTCTTTTGTAGGAGATACACTACTTAATAATAAAGGTAATTAATCACTGGTAGTTAATTAAACACGCGCAAATGGGGCACCACCTCAATTGACAAACTATTTGAATAATCTGGGGAAAGCTACTCAGAGTCCAGCTGTACAAATTTGGCTTGAACAGTTCAATTCAATTCAGCTCAATTTCAAATCAATTTATTCAATTTTAAAATCTGTATTCAATCTCATATTCTGAAGCAGTGATTTCATTACAACAGATCCATCGGTTCTCCACATTAAAAGTTCCAGACAACAGACGGTTATATATGTTTATTAACTAACTAATTCAGGGTAAAATAAATGAACTGCCAATTTAAATGAACAACAACAAATGACAGAAAATGTAAAGACTATAATAAGTAAAGTAATAAGATTATGTGTTAGTAGGCTGATGATGAAATTATGAGTCGGCTTTTATGCATTAAATATTATGGGAGTAGTTTTTAATACTAAGGAGACCCTAATCTCAATTCTCTTAAGTTTATAAGATAGAAGTCAGAACTTTAGACACCAACTCATTCTCATGTGTGTGGATCCAGAATTTCAGCCTGCTTTGTGTGGGAGTCAAAAGGACCTCAAGTTTGGTTTCCTTGAGTGTTCTGGGTTGGACTGCGGGCTTGCCATGTCAGTCCAATAGCCAGAGGGAAGGCCGGTACTCTGTTGCACAATCCGTCCAAAGGCCCAGCGGGATGTCAGTCTCATTTTGGAGCACACTAAGTCTCTTTTTTAGTTCGAGACCACTGAAGCAGACACAGACTGCAATGTTCTTCATCAAATGAGGATAAAGACTTTTTCTTTGTGGTGTCTAATGGTGGTTCTTAAGTTCTGAGTTCTAAAACTAATTCAACTTCTTCTGGATCAGGCAGTGATGCTTTAACGATATATTAAAAATCAAAAAGAAAGAACTTCATTCTGTTAAAGATAAGTAGTGAAGCACTTAAAGTAGTGATTCAATTTGCTTGTCTTAGAGCTTGTTGCAAAAATAAAAATAAAGATTATACTTTTAAAATAAAATAAGAGAGATTGTGAAGAAGAGGAGACATAGAGGAGTGATAGGAGTAGAGAGTAAAGTGAAGAAAAGAGGAGAAAAAAAACAAGGAAGAGAGCATGTATCTCTTCTTTTATGACCTGCAGCAGACACACCCAGGGGCGGGATGACAGAGTTCACTTCTCCTTTGACATTATGAGTTTAACCTCACAAGACTTAATTAAACTAAACTATTGCTTTTAATGTTTCACATTCTTGTTTTACCTTTCCCAGAATTTCACCATGGCTTAAAAGTGGGATTTTGTCCACATGAAAAGATACAACATGACTAAATCACCTATCCTTCAAAAAGAATTAAACATGATTAACCAGCAAACACACTTCAACATTCAGTAGGACAGAGGACTTATACATATTCCTTCTGTTAATATTTGTCAACAAAAACACATGTCAGATATATTTTACTGGTAAATAACAAAAGTATTACACTAAATATGCAACTCTTGGTAACTGGCAAATGATTACATCAGGTAGGGCGAATGTTTGTTTTAAAGGTACACCTTAGAAAGGGACATTGTACAGATTCTCGGTTCTTTAAATGATGTCCAAGATGGTTCCAAAAAGTTTTTTCACTGCAGATCTCCTTAAAATCACACAATTCACATTGAAATGTTGAATTTTTGTGGATTTTAACTATTGAGTGTGATCTTGAGAGGTGGGATCGTAATGCTCCAGGTGTTTTAAATACACATACACAGTCTGTGTGAATGCAAGGCCAATGTGCACCTTGTCTGTGATGAAGGCGAAAATGTTTCAGAAGAGTCTCTTGACTGGAGCTTGTGAATTTGCAAAATCTGCACTGCATGAAATCCATCCCTGAAACACAAGAGACACACAGGACACAATCAGTTTTGCTAAAAGCACTTTTGCAACAGTCCCTGTAATTTGTAAACATAAAATAACAATACAGCTCTAATTCCCCAACTTGTGATGTTCCATGACTGGATAGGCAATATCCAGGGTGAATTTCTCATGCAGGGAGAAGAGGATATATCAAATGGCCAATGTAATTTTCCTAACTTACCAGACTGTCCTTGCTGTTCTATTTTCCTTTAACCATTTAGTTGTTATATCCATATTACTGATGATTACTGATTTTAAAGTCTCATTATGTCCATAGTTTGTGAAAGCACCAACTGTCATCACTACAATATTGTTGCAATATTGATAAAAGTATTTGGTCAAAAACATTTTGATATATTCTGAATGTACTTATATGAAAACCTAAAAGTTTAAAGAGACTCAACAATTATTCCTCAAATATTCTGTCTCCTTTCCCATTATGTAAAAAGCTCTGAAAATGTAGCAATCTTATAACAGAGCATAAAGCACAACTTTAATCTGTATGTGACAATTAACTTACAGTAATTAAGGACATTAGACAGTGTCACACCAGCTGTCAAACTGTCCCGTTAGCTTTATACATTACTGTAAAGTAACAGTGCAGCACCGGATAAACGGTGTCTATTGAAAAAAAGAAAAACAACGTTAGCTAATATGCAAGTTACTTACATCACTGTCATATAATTGGCGCATGTCTGCCAAACACCGACCCATGAAGGCATCTGCATGACGACGCCTGCCTGCACCCGCGTAGTTTACATAGGCGGTAGTTTGTTCGTTGGTCAATGTTAAAATCATGTCTCCACACAAGGATAATATTAAAACCGATTACAAAGCGGGTAACAAGCTAATAAGCTTTACCACGGCAGACGTGCCGTAAAAAAGCCAGTGTGAGAGTCTGTATCTGAATTTCAGACGTGATTAACATTAAACAGTATAAAACATTACTTTTTGCGGGGGTCGAACGAGCTGGGCCGATGCTCTGAAATAAAACCTTAGCACAGAAGTAGGTGAATGGCTGGAAATATTGTTAGGCGCTTGTAGAAAACCCTAACAACACACTTAATTAGCTTACCTGCTCAGGCAAAATGTTCGTCAGCTCCCGCTTCTGTCCAGAAAATGTCCAAACACAACTTTGGCCACGTTTGGTCAAGTTTTCTTGCTGTCTATGGACCACCATCACACGGCTCACCTCTGCTCAGGCTCATTAGAAGGTCCGTTAGGTCTGGTTCAGACCATGAGAGCATGCGCACGTCAGTCATCTATGGGGTTTCCCACTGGTTCTCAACTTTACTCAAAAATTCAACTCAAAAGTTGATAGTCTTTGTTGTGCTGTTTAGAAAATCTTAGTTAGGACAACAATGAGAGAAATTTGTTGGGCAGACAAGTTTTTGTTGGTTGTAAATGGAAAGCTTTATTTCTGAGTCAGTTTAATTTGAAAATGTAAATGAAATCAACAATTACTAGTTGTCGTTTTTACAGTGTATAAGGTCTTGAGAAAACCTGAATATATGGATTGGATAAATAAATTAGCAAATTATAAACTGCATGATGCTGATATAATTGCCCTCATTTATATAAATCCACATTTCTTCTCATATGGTTTTCCATCTGAGTATTGTGTTGTTTTATGTGTTTCTACTCATCTTGTATACCTTCTTACAGCTTGTACAGTGACGGTCCTTCAGCACCCCCAAAACATGATATTATTATTATTATTATTATTATTATTATTATTAGTAGTAGTAGTAGTAGTATTATTACTAACAATTTTATTTTTTTGCGGGTTCTCATGCCACCCCTCCATAAATGCTGCCCTGGGCGATTGCCGATTTTGCCCATTTGATGAACCGCCCCTGGGTTTGTAAATGAAATAAAAGAATGATCAATAATTATCTAGTTAACCCGATCAAATATTATTGTACAGATTTTAAGCAAGTGTGTAAAGTCCTGGATCGTTTTTGTGTGTTGTGTTGTGTTGTGTCAGAGAACAATTAAGTTGACAGCAGAGGGAGCCAGCTGACAGACTCTGTCTCAGAGAACCGTGTTGCACTGAACGTGCTGAAGGTCTGAACACTATAAAGACGATCTGAGGATAATTTTTGCTCATTCATCCTAACAGAAACCCACAGTTTGTTACCTTAAGCCTTACCTGGCAGTGGTAGATTCTCTGCAACAACTAAACCAGACACACTTCCAGCACTTAGAAGAGAACATACATTAGATTGATTTCAAGTTTAAACAGCTTTTTAATGACATTTTATTGTTGAGGCTACATTATGTGTGGAACCGTCCATCTCGAGATCAACAAAGTCATTTAGTTTTTGGTCATTTTATCAAATGACATGATATTTTTTGTTACATATTTGACAAGATCAGCTTGCATGTATCAACATGTCTACGTCAGCTTGGTCCTGTCTTATGGACGTGCCCAATATCAAAACCTGGTTTCATAGACTGGAATTATTTTTTGTTTACTTTGTGGACACATGGTACATATTCCTTTCCATTTGATTAAATTACCACAGAAGCACTGACACATAGAGAACACGGGCATGGAAGAGAGGCACTGAGGCTCTTAATCTCAACTGCTATTTGGACAACTGACACTTTTTTTCCCCATCAGGTTTATCCACCGCCAAAACCCTTACACTTTGGCTGCTGTGTAAAGCAGGATGCAATCATTTGCAAACAAACTAGATGAAGTGTTCCTGAGGCCATCATGAGCAGTATGGTGGTGAACCTCGTCCAATCCTTGCTGTCATACTCATGACACCATCACCTGTCAGCAATGAGCCAAATGTTCCACACTGGTGTTTTTTTATGCATTACACAACTCTAAGAGTATACTGTAATTTCACAAAAAACAATGCAGGTGATGAGGTAGAAAATATAATATGTTGACTATTTATAATCGATTACACATCATAAGGGATGTTTTTGCTTCCTAGTTGAGCTATGTGCATGAAATGTCTATCGAGGGAAAAGTGTTGTAAGTTAGCTTTGGCTATAGTTGTAATGGTGGAGGACATATTCAGTTCATTTACTACGTAAAAGTAGACACAGTCTACATGTAATCTATTATTGGCAACAATCTTGCATTCACTTTTTTTACTGAAGTAAAACTACACAAATAACGACAACAAAATGCATCAAGGTCCCAGATTAAAAGCACATATCATGGATTAATATTTAAAGAGGCACTATGTGGTTTTGGAGAGGAAATTCAAACTCAGAATTTTAATATTTACAATGTTAATGAGGTCATAATAAGTTAATAAACCAGCTGCCCTCAGAGGAAAACAAGGTCCCAGTCATGAAAACAAGAGATTTTTTTTGTCAAGGCAAAAATATAATCAGCAAATGAAGATCTTTGTCTTCTCTCCATAGTGCATGTTTAGAGTAGAATAGAATAGAATAGAATAGAATAGAATAGAATAGAATTACTTCAATGATCCCAGACTGGGAAATTCTCAGTCACAGCAGCAGTGGGTCTGCAAAAAATATATACAGTGCAAATATATTATAAACAATAAACAATAATAATATATACAACAAAACAGTAGCGAGATCAGAGTTCTCTCTGTCAGCCAGAGGTTAGAGAGTTATTATATAAAATGATGGCTTGTGGCAGGAAAGATTTCCTGTATCTGTTGTTATGACAGCGAAGCTAAAGCAGCCTTTTGGAGAAGGTGCTCCGCTGTCTGTCTGACCAGTGTGAGCTGGAGAGAGTGGAGAGGATTATCCATGATGGATAACAGTTTTTCAGTGTCCTCCTCTCAGTTTTTTTTTTTTTATTATTAATCTTGATGCAGATATAAGGACTTTCTATTCTAATCTAAATAGGGAGGGTAAAGTGGTATGAACATGAACAGGAATACAGTGCAGCAAAAGAATAACCCCAAAATGTGTTAAGAAGCATAAAATATCAAAATGAAATTTAAGTCCACCAATCATGGTGTGTACTTATTCCTATAAATTATATGTTATATTTTCACATAAAGGTAAAGACAATTTTCCTGACTTTGCTAAAATAGCATTATTTTTTTCCAGACTAATAAATAAGGATCAGTCCCATAGTGTGAAATGAACTGTGAAAACCTGCTTGTGGTGTTCCCACACCACTTTAACCCGAGGAAACCGTGAGTTACTGTTTCCCAGCTTGCCTCACCTCCTACACATACATCCTCCTGCTGCAGGTACTTGTGTGTTCCTGCTCACTGTGCAGCTGTCAAGGATGCATGTGTCCATATTGTCATTCCTGTTGACTTCCATATAATGCAGAGGAATTTGAGTGTAGGAGTGGGCCCATTTTGCACTCCAGGATGGTCCCTCCGACACACACTGTCTTTATCCCATCCACCTCACACTTTTCTTCCTTTCTTCACACTCTCGTGCTCACACAGCCTTTGTTCTCCTGCGGTCTTCTTGTTGTCCTCTTCCTCTATGGTTTCTGCCTTGCTGGCTGTTTTGCTGACAGACTCCAGCTGGATGTCATGGCTGGGATAGAGGTGGGATCCTGAGTGTGTAGGCTGGCCTTTAGAGCCCCTCTGTATGGGGAAAGCCCACACAACACTCCCACACACCTTCCCCACACACCCAGGATTCCTCTCTCCATTAAGGCCAAACCCCAGTGAAACACACTCATCTGTGAAATGCATCATAATAAGGAGTCACTACTATTTATTTAGAAGGAAGAGGGATAAGACATGCTGGGTAATCCTAGCCTGAAACCAGATTCAGTTGAATTTAAGCCAGATAAGGCTGACGATACTTAACATCATTTATATAACTGTCATCAAATATCATGGAACAACTTCTCTACTCCGTCTCTAACACTCAGCTCTAAACCCATCAGGGCCACTGAGGGCAATGAAGTACATTATGGGTGTGCTACAGCAAGAAAAAAAAAATAATAATAGTAATTCTGACAAAGACTCAGGGTTTCTTTTGCAGAATTTCTTCTCCAGCTGCTTGGAGTGATTGTACCAATTTATCATTTTCTAATAATTTCCTGTAAGGTCTCCTGTTATTGTACTTTATTTTTATTATTTTAGTTTATGTTTGTTGTTTTAGTTTATATTTGTTATTTTAGTTTAAATTTGTTATTTATAATTTATATTTGTTGTTTTAATTTGTATTTGTATTTTTTTGTTTATATTTGTTGTTTTAATTTGTATTTGTTGCATTTGTTGTACTTGCAGTAACTACTAATTTTTACAATTTTTAAAATCCTGGCTTCAGCCATGACTCTTTAACAAATGTAAATCTTTTAAAATTTGCCTTCATCATTAAAAAAGAATCACCTTTTTTCCTAAAAAGAAATTGTTTATTTCATTGGGACTATTTTCAGAGGTGGATTAATCCACATTTGGCACTCTAGTGAGTATCTACCAATGTTTTGAATAGTTTTTGGAGAAATCAGGCTTGATTTACACCCAGTATTTGTTGCTGGGATACATCCATGTTAGTCTGGGTGTGCACATGGGATCTGTTGCCAATGAGAGAAAATTTAGAATATCTCCAGACTTGTTCTGCAATTTTAAGTCTAAATGATTTGGGATAACAATAGCAATTTGTTTTATCTTTATCAAATCATTTTTTTAAAGACAGATTAAATTTAGCCACTTTTCTGTGTTTACATTTTTTCGACTAATGTGACCATAAGACTGTTGTATGTTATATGCATTGTAATGCACATGAATCATGGTAGTAACATGCCAGCTGGTTGGCTCCCAGTGTAATTGTAAAAAAGCATGGAGCTATTTGTGTGAGTTAAAGGTAGAGTTAGCACTTTCCTTTATCATACTCATTATTACAGAGAAGCTGCTATTTGATTGATAAAAACAGCCCCTCCTGACACCACAGCATTAAATAAGCTGTTTCCCGTGACCTTACTATCAGAGGCTCCATACCTCCTCCATGCTACCTCAGACCACTGACTTCCTACTACAGCAGAAAACTACAGGCATGGACATAATTGCTGCTGTGTCGTCATTCCTGTCTTGTCCTGTCAAAGAGACAAAGACACCATGAGATGGATGATACAATGCTGTCTCTGTATGACGACACACAGCAGCTTTTAGCATTAATAGATGTATTTTTGGACAGATCCTGACAAAAACAGATTTTGTCAGTCTTACACAGCAAAAAACATTAATAGGTCCACCATATTAGTTTCAAGTGTGACCAGGCACGTCATTAAAAACCTCAGCTCTGCAAAGTCAGCTGAACCTAGAAATAAAGCAAACCATAGCGTGGCACATGCAGATTGAAGTTTTTGAAACATTTGGGGACCAACAGACCAACAACAAAGTGACTTTCACTAACAGAGATGGATGAGCTGATTTACTCTGTACAGCCTACTGAATAGCACTACTTGGAGACAAGGAGAAAGGAAACAGCAGGGGTCTAATACAGTGCACTGGTAATTGCAAGGACACACACGTGGGCGTGCACACACACAGCATTTTAATAACCTCACAAAAAATAAAATAAATGTTGTTTATTTTTCTTTGTTTTTGCGAAAAATACCCCCCATCCACCCCTTTATGTCTTACCTATATATTTTTTTCTACTTATTGTTTTCTGACTTATCTTTTGGCAACTCAAAGGTGTATTATAGATATGTTTGCTGTATGGTTGTCTGTAATTTAAATCTAAATTTCAGTCATATTTATATGGGATTTAGAATATAGGCTCTGTGCTTGGCTGAGGATGTCTGTGTATTGTGGTACAGATGACTGTTCTACAGTCAGTGTTTTCTCCACTATTGACTTGTTACAAAGACTTTTGAAAGAAAGTATATTGGCCCCACTTTGGGCAGCCCTGTCACAGAGCCATAGGTCAGTAGGATGGACAGATCATTTCTTAGAGTGGGCAGACAAAGCAGCAGGGGGCAACAGAACATGTGGAGCTGCAAGCTGGGAGGAGGTATGGTGGAGTAGTACTGACTGTCACCTGAAGACGGATAGTTCTCTGAGTTCCACCAGTACTCTCATACGAACACCAGGGTGTCAGCAGGGGTAAAGAGTCATGCTGAAGTTGCTCTTGTGTTTATACAGTGAATGCATATTAGATGTCATATTATGTCTGGATGTGCATGTGTGGTAAATATGCTATTTATATGGTACATACAAATTGCAGGGCCTTTTAAATGTGCTTGATAAAAAGTGTATTTTATATTTATATATAAATTATGTCATATATGATATATTATCAGCAGAAGTCTTAATACTGTGTATGTTTTGTTATACATACATAAATACTAAATATTTCTGAAAAATTTCTTGTGGATAGTGGTTTTTGTTCAAATATTCCACCATGTTTTCTCCAACCACCCAAAAGATGATGAATAAATACAGATGAAGTGGTGTGTCGCCAGGGAAGAAGCCCTGCATCAGTTCCTGTCTGTGGTTGAACATTAACAGGCTCTCCATCACAGGCTGCTACTGTGAATGGGAGTGAATATAGCTCCAGCTCTCTGCTGCATCCTGAGGCCCTGCTGAGGCAGACAGGAGACTGTCAGTGTCTCATCATCACAGAGCCCTTCAACAGGATCCTCTGTCTTTGTTTGTCTGGACGGGACAAGACAGGGATGACGACACGTCAGCCATAATGGCCTTGTCTGTAGTTTTCTGCTGCAGCAGGAGAGCAGAGGAAGTAGGGAGGTTGAAAAAAAGCGTTATGCTGAGCTTTCAAGCACTTTTCAGTTAGCTGTCCACATGGTGTCCACATAGTGTGCTGTATTGGAGGTTTGAACCACACCAGAATCATTCCATGTTGGGGAAAAATTTCACACAGTACAGAGCTGACTCATTTCTAAAGACATTACAGTGTAGATGTCACGTAGGATTGGGCTTGTTGTTGTGTTTGGACAGCTTTATAATTAATCTGTATATGTTTAATAGATTTGATTCTGTTTGTTATTACTACTTGTTATTATATTAGTTCTGTCTACTCTCAGACACATGCTTCTATCCCTGTTATTTAAAACATATCAAAAATTTAGGAATGCATGGTACTTCATATTAAAGTCATTTGTGATATTGAGTTTTATACATTCAAAAAAACAAACAAAACAAAACTCAAGTGAATGTTTGTTACGACTCAGGAGGTAGTTAGTCATCTACTCACTGGGAGATCTGTGGTTCAACGCCAGCTGTTCAATACTATACATTAATAATAATAATAATAATAATAATAATAATAATAATAATAATAATAATAACAGTCATTATTATTATTATTATTATTATTAGTAGTAGTAGTAGTAGTAGTAGTAGTAGTAGTAGTAGTAGTATTAGTATTATTAGTATTATTATCATTATTAATATTATAGCTTTATCCATTCAGCACTTTTCAAGTTACAAAGTGCTTTACAAAAACATGAAAACAGGATAAACAATAAACAACAGTACAAATCATACAAACAAAATGTTGCATTTGTTTGGACTACAATGATACAGTTAATTAATTATTTCATTATGCAGAGCTCAAGCCCAAGACATACATTAAGGATTTTGCTGGCGGTTTGGTCCCGTTCTAAACTGACTGCTGTGGATTAATGAGACTAAACGAATCCAGAGTCCGAGTATGTTCGGGTCTGAGGCGATCCGGAGACACGCATACAACAAACTGGAATCGGAATCTGTGGATGTTCGTGTGTAGCTAACTGCTAGCCCACCCACACGTCCAAAACCGGTCTTAGGGGAAATAATGTCAACTGCGCTTTTTTGCGAACATTGCCATCACGTTTGCTTTGTGTCTGGTGCAGGAAGAAAAGAAAACGGGCTTTTGTCACGAAAGTGTCCAAGCAGCAAATCTGGTTGTTGAGGAACAAGGGAAGTTGTGGGAGGGACGGAGGTGGATGAATGACAGGTAACGATGGTCAGTGTGGAGACAGCGATAGAGACGGCAATATTTAGAGTTGAGAGATTTGTGACATTTAGCGTGTTTGGAGTGTATAGTTAGGGTGTTATGTAGTGTTTGGTGTAGTGTGTAGTGGAGTCGTTTTTTGTTTAATGAGTCAAAACAATGAGGAGATTGCTGAATGTGGAGCAGGCAGTGCAGCTCTTCATTCAGCTGGAAGGAGCTCAGGCAAACCTGAGCATTGCCTGAATTTAAATGTAAATAGCTACATATAACTTTGTACATTTTAAAAAAAAAAAATTACATTTTTTTCTCTAGCAAACAACAATTTATATTTGCTTCATAAGTAATAAAAAATGGTTTGTCAAACATATTTGATTCAAGATTCAAGATTCAAGAAAACTTTATTTATCCCGAGGGAAATCGTGCAACAGTAGTAAAACAAAGTGAGAAAGAAATACAAAAGTAATAAATAATAGTAAAGTAATAAATAAACAAGTTACTAAGTACACAGAATGTAAACCAACAATGAGCAGCATAAAACTGAAATAAAAAGTACGCAATAAGATTGAATAAAGTGACAAGTGGTATAAGGTGATAAAAATAATAAATTTAGCAGCAGCATGAAATAGCAGCAGTTTACTAAGTCCAGTGCAGGAGATTTACAGGGTCCAGTGCACACTCAATAAGTGATGGAAGTGATAGGGAATGATATTGATTTGATTTGGCTCAGGTGACAGTGTCTCCACTGTCCCTCCCGCGACCAGAGGTGGATGCATTAAACAGTCTGATGGCCTGAGGGAGAAAAGACTTCCTCAGGCGCTCCATGTTACATCAGGGTGGGATGAGTCTGCTGCTGAAGGTGCTGCTGTGTGAGTTTAGCACCTGGTGGAGAGGGTGAATGTTGTTGTCCAGGATACTATGCAGTTTGCACAGCATCCTCCTCTCAAACACCACCACCAAAGAGTCCAGTTGGACCCCCAGGACGGAGCCAGCCTTCCTGATGATCCTGCTGATCTTGTTGGCGTCTGCTGTCCTCAGCCTGCTGCCCCAGCACACAGAAAAAAAGAAAAAAAATGTTGTTTTCACAGTAAAAACAATCTGATTTTTTCTACTTGGATTTTGTAGTTTTTTATTTTATTTAATGGATCCTAGACCTACAAGCAAACTAGACAAAATACAAAATCGCAACTGAAAAAACAAAGTGCAAAAAAAAGCAAAGTTCAAAACAAAATGAGAAATAGGAAACCAAAATATCATACCAAAAGGGAAACATGAGGAATGACCAAGAGGGGGAACCAGGAACAGACAAACTGATAGAGTAACGGGAAATATCACAGGGGACATCAGAAAACGAACTGACAAAGATCAGATGGAGGACAAAGACAGACACACTAATGACAAAATGAGGAACAGGTGAGGTGAGTGAAGAGGGGATAATGACAGGTGGGGTAACAAGGATAAATACAGAGGGGAAAATTCACTGTGAGGAGAACACAAAGGAGACACAAATGGGCATCGATTCAAAATAAAAAAGAAAACATAACAAAAACACAGTAAATCATAACAAGAATGAAATGGCTAAATATAATTTCACTGTTCTGTTTGTGTATAAAATAAAGATGCAACAAGTTAATAAGTGGCAGTACTTCGGACAGAGCCAAGCTAGTTGTTTATACCTGCATCCACTTTTAAATACATCTGCATTGATGCTGTCTAACTCAGTCACATCTGCATGACTATAGCTTTCAGCTAGGAGAGGATGTCATCAGGTGGTGTCCAGCTTTCACGGGGCATTTCAACCCTGAACCACAACGCCCTCCAGTTGGTGGGTCGGCAGTGGTGGCCAATCACTGCCAATCTCCTCCTGGCCTCCAGCTCAACTCCTCCCTCCTATTCCAGAGCCAGCAACACATTCTTATTGCTGCCTCCCCTGACCTACAGACAGCTGCCTTCCTCTCCCTGCCTGCTATTCCCAGGGCCGTGAGCTTCTTCCACAGACTGAGCTGGGAACCCCTGCACCTGACCTCAACTGGGAATACCCCGTTGGTCTGATGCTGGTCTGATGCTGGTCTGATGCTTTCTCTGTCTCTCCCACTCCAAGAGTCAGCCAGTGCACAGAGAACCTTGTCATGGTGCCATCTGTATCTTCCCTGGCTGAGAGCTGTCTTGCATCCCGCCAGTATGTACGCCATTGTTCCTCTCCCTCCACATAGCGATGTGGATCCCTCAATCCCCATCTGTGGCAGTTTGTTGGTGATGGAAGGGTGTCATACACCGGACGGAGCAGGAAAGAGATGCGAAAGGGCTCCAGTTTCCAGGTCTCAGGCCAAGTGAACTTCAGCTTTGGCAGGTCCCACTTTGTCCAGGCTCCTCAATCCCCATCTGTGGAGGTTTGTTGGTGATGGAAGACTGTCATACACTGAATGGAGCAGGAAAGAGAATCGATAGGGCTCCAGCCTCCAGGTCTCAGGCCAAGTGATCTTCAGCTTTGGCAGGTCCCACTTTGTCCAGGCTCATTGTGATCCAGGTTCGCCGCCCTGAGACCTGCACCTACTTCCTCCAGGTGTCGGACCTCGGCTTGGATCATGTCTCACCTCAGCCTTAGATTTGCTTTTCCCCCCTGCTGGAAGTGGGTGGATCCGAGTCCTTGCCTCCCTACACATGGGTTAGGGTTAGGGTTAGGGGTAATTCAGCACTCTTTCAGCTTGTGCCACTGATGTGTCAGCTGCCCATTTGAGTCCTGATCTCATAGTGATGCCCGCACTTCTGACCTTTTCATCAGTGGAGTCTTTGCACATCATCATGGCCCTGCACATTGCCACCTTGAACTCTTCAACCACTGATGATAGGGGTAGTTGTAACTGACCTGACCTGATGTATAGCCCCACTGACATGAAGCTTGGTGGGATTCCGACTCCTTTGACTGCTGTCATAGGAACTTCATAGATTGTCAGTAGCCACATGAGTCTTGATAGCAGACCATGCTGGAAGAGCCAGGCCCTGAAATTTCCTGGTAATCCTGATCCCTCAACCTTACTCAGCCATTCATCTGCCTGTTTCTCTGTCCTGGAAATGTTGCATCTGTCAGTCTGAGATGCGATCCAGTCTTTATACTAAGCTAGGCTGACTACCTTCTGACTGCATGTCTTAACACTCGGACATGAGATTGATGTTAGTCTCCTCATTTCATGCTCAGAAATAAAGTAAAGTGTTTTTTTTTTTTTTTCCACAGTGTTATTCTGCTAATATGTTATTCCTCAACACATGGTGTACTTAATACCTTTGGGCAAAATGTTACTTTATTGTATTCAGGTTTAGTAGAGGACAGAATTGGATAATGCTAAACAGACGTTTCCCTTGTGTACAGATTCCCATCCAGACACAGAATCTAGCTTAAGCTTACTACCTCCTGACAAAATGTCAACAGTCCATTCTGTTAAATTGAACAGATTTGCTTAAAACCTTTGCTATTCTCTCTATTGACTGCACAGCTTCCAGATGTGAGTGTGTGAGACTGAATAAAGAGCAGAGCACCAGTGAAAAGATTGATCCCACACAGGGTAAAATAAAGGTTACAAAAAGCCCTCAGACATTGATTTTTGATAAGTTATGACCCGAGTACATTGATCCAGCAGGACAGATGCTCTCAGCATTAACACAAAGGGACACACTGCAGCCCTGACTATGAATATTTCAGGAAAGAACAAATAAATCATAGAGATAAACAGTTTTTTCCTGCAAATTGCTTGTTCAAAAAAGTATCCCATGCTTATAAGAAAACATAATTTGTTGTTAAAGACATAAAGACAGCATAATTTCTGCAATGCATGACCTGAGTTTTGCAGCAATGAGTTATGGTGAATAGGTATCGATTTGACCTGGTGTGTGACCACAGGACATCAAGAGAACATTTCACTATCCATCTACATGTGACCACGGAAGTTCCCAACAAAGACATTGAAAGATCCCATTTAAATGTTGGGATTCCTGTTTAACATGGGATAGGGTTAGAGAGGAGAGAGGTTGGCTGCCAGGCTCCCATACGGAAAAATATAACAACACTGTGTCTCTGCAAATCATTAGAATGTATATTAATGGGGGATCTAAGGTGAAAATTATGAAACGTATAACAATTAACACATAAGATCCACAACATATCAGCTCCACATGTGGAGGGATCAGACATTAGAACAATATCTGTAGAAGAACTGAATACATTTTCTCAGCTGCCTCCAAATCATTATGAGGACAGAACATATTGTCACTCTGACTGGATGTGTCAGGAGACAGATAAGTGAATTTTAATCCAATAGAACCAAAGCCACTTGTGACTATGACTACATCCATAAATATGTCACAGGATTGCTGCCAGATAAGAAGAGCTTCATGAGACACAGTCATAGATTCTGAAAGACAGCAGTTCAGTGGCAGATTTTATCTTGACATCATATGTAAAGTATGGTTAGTGAGGTACGCTGACACAAACTCAAAAGACAATCTTGTGAAAGGCGCAGATATCTCCCTGTCTATCATAACATACCTACACATCATGGTTAGGCCTATCCTTTTTAAAGCCAATTTGAAACATTATGTGGTCCATTTCATTAAACTGCTGCACACATATACAGCTACCATAACCGCACTCCCTATAACTTCAATAATGTAAGTGTCTTTACTGATTACACTATAAACTGCAAATCAAGACATACATCTGCTTTCACCTATGTGGTGATGCACTATCTATCTATCTATCTATCTATCTATCTATCTATCTATCTATCTATCTATCTATCTATCTATCTATCTATCTATATATCTATCTATCTATCTGTCTATCTATCTATCTATTCTAAAAGTGTTAACACTTTTAAGCTTGTACAACTTAAATTCAGAAGTCAGCTTTACTTGGTAATTCTGAGGTCATCGGTTTCCTGGACGTTACTTTTACTCCAGAACCACCACTAACATACAAACGGGTTGTTCATAGCTTGGTGGTTGTTAATTATTGTCACCAGCACAAGTTTATTTGGACTGTGACAAATCAACTGTCAATCAAACATGTAAACCAACACCATAACTGAGAGGCTTAGAGACTGAAAAAAACATTCTTTGTTTAAAGGGGCACCATAATTTTAATGAGGTCATAACACAAACTCTGTTAGCTAGCTATTTTTTCTTCCATAAGTGTATAAACTTGTGATTATTGTGTGTCCTGCCCAGTTTTGCGGCTCGTTACTCAAAAAAGTATTATATTACACGTTACACATTACTCTCAAAAATAGTAATGTCTTACATTACATGATTACTCCCTGAAGAAAGTAATTAGTTACAGTACTAGTTACATTACTCATTACATTCTTTCTACATGCTCTATAAAATTGCTTGAGATGCATAAGATGATGATCATTCTATGGTTGAAAGAGGTATCATTTCCCCTACTATGTACGAGGCAACAAGCATATTCATCTCAGATTTTGATGTTGTCAGTACCTTCTGGTTCTGTTGAAAATGAAGTTTTGGCTACTTGCTTGGCGTCTCATTCATGTTGCTCCACAGCTCCTCAGCAACAATCTTTGTGTGTGCATGTTGTCTCTGTAGGTGCTTCGTTAAGTTTGAGGTAGTGTTAGCAGCGGTGGAGAGAAGTTTCCAACACAGGCAAAGTGTGCACCTTACAGTCAAGTTATTTTCCTTAAGTTCAACAAATTCAAAGTAATGTTTGCATCTCCAACCGTCAAAAGTAGCTTTACGCAGCAGGGGGTCTTCAGGCAAGTCGCATACAGCAGCATGTTCTGCTGGTCTTGTTGACGCTGCCATTGTTATCCCATCTCCCCTTGCAGGTGGCGACTATGGCGAAAGATACCTCGTGCCAAACCCAAACCAATCACTGTTCGATTATTGAAGGCTCCTGGTAGTTTATTTAAGCATAAAAAAAAATCAGTCAATGAAGATCTTTCTCTTCTGATTAACAAATTGTCCCTCAAACTAGTATTCCTTTAATGAACCCTAATGATTGTTGACAGTCAAAAGGACTAACTGACTTCAGATCAGTCTGATTTGTGCCTCTGTCCCAGTCTCATTCTCAAGAAATGATGATTTAAGATGTCAGAATCAACAGAAGGGAGCCGGTACTCCTCCACTTTGCTGTTTCTACAGTGGCTCTGAAAGGATAAACCAAACTGTCTAGAGAGGGCCGCTCGTGTTTGTGGAGCACAGTGAGGTGAGGGTGTGGCTCTCAGACACACTGGACATGTAAGTCAACTACTTCTTGTTTATGTGTTCTGTTCAAATTGTTTGAATTGTTTCTTTACATTTTCATGTTTTGTGAGACATTTCTCCTCATACAGTTGCTATACACAAAATGTTTTTAATGTTGTAAAAATGTTAATATGCTCCTATGCTGCTTTGAGCACTCAGCACTGGAATTTGATGTAGACTGCCACTGCTGAGTAATGGAGGCACTACACTTTGGGGGATAGTGGCTATACTTAATATTCCATTTTGTTGCACGATATAAATACATATTGTGCAACAAAATGGACCTAAAGTAAACCACAGAGAAGAAAATTTGCATCTTTCATCTTCTTCCACATCACTGAGTTAAATGTTTCTCTATTACTCTCTCAGTGAAATAACATCCTAAATGTTTCTTTGGATGCAGATTAAAGAATATTATTTACGTGAAAAAGGGATGAGGATTGAATAACTACAAAACTAATAAGGGAAATGGTGCTCAGAGTTTCTGTGCATTCCTTTATTCTGAAGAGAGAAGGAGATGTTGCTATTTTTAGTGCCCATCAACCTCAGATCACATCATCTGCACCATTCAATATAACGGTAAATACATCAGCATCAGCTCCGAGGCCTCTCTACAGCAGACACACAACACACACAAAGACTATCAGCGGAGACAGAGGGATTCTTGATGATTTTCTAATAGGGTTTATTCCTCTTTCCTGTCATTAGTCAAATGATGACAAATCCATTTGATCTCCGCTGTGTGATGTTATATGAACTTCACTAGGGAAACTCTCTCCTCTCCTGCCCAGATGAGCCTGAAACCTGAACCCTCACATTCCCTTTTTTGCGTAATTGAAGCATTCAGAGGCAAATTAAACAATAGCCTGGTGTAATTAAATCTCAGCAATACCCTGTTGTGGTAGTTTAAGCCTGTAATGATGTTTTTGCCGTGCTCCTCTCTCCTGTTCCCCACCAATTAAAACCTGCTAAAGAGCGTGAAGACAGCTGGATAGAGTTCTGCTTAATGCCAGTGTTGTGGTTTTCGAGCCATCCTCCAGTGGCACTGAAATCCAATAAATGGTATAATTATGGTTTCTTAATGACAAGACGCAGGTGCAGGGTGATTTGTTTTTCTTGATTTGGCGTGCAGGATAAGATTTACTCAAGACAAAAAAGTTGAATTTGCTTGATTGCCACAGAAACAGACAATGATGTGATGCAAATGTGTGGAGGTAAAGTCAAGAACAATAGGAGCATTTTTGACTGTACATAAGTCATTGCTGAATATTTTTTACGGATAAACTAGATAACTTTGGGATTTCAACCCTTGACAACATAAAAAAAAGTTGAATTCTGCCAGTATTCCCACAGCATCACTCAAGCTCAAGCTGTTATAAAATAATGTTGACCCACATGCTAGATTTTGTGAGCTATATCCCAGTATTTTTAGAAAAAGAGTATTTAAGGTCAAGTTAGGGTAACTCCATAAAGTATGAGGCGGAAAGTTGATTGAAATCCTCTCTCCCACTCTGGAGTGATTTCCACATATCTGACAGACAGGACGGAGATACTACCTCCAGAGGCGTTACAGTGCCGTAACGTAAATAACGTAAATAGAAAGCAATATACAATGTATATACACAGTGCAAACTATACTATAAACCAAGGGTCACCAACACGGTGCCTGTGGGCACCAGATAGCCCCCAAGAACCTCATGAGTAGCCCTCAGGCCTGTTGTAAAAACGAAAATTGAATATTGATATTATCTGTTTCCCACCTTGTTAAGACATTGTTGATAATCATTGTGAGAAATCATTAACGTGATCAGTGTCTCACATAGATGAGTATCATTAATCATTAATAATCATATATAACTGAAGGCAAACTGAGCAAATTTGTTATTTCAGAGGAGTGTATCAAACTGCCCTTTGTATGACTCAGTACCCATGACGTAGCTCTCACTTTTATTAAGGTTGGTTACCCCTGCTATAAACAATAATAATGTATACAACTATACAAGAAATAAACAATTCCAATGAATGTGCAATAACAGAACCAACATATACTTATGAATGTGCAATAACAGAACCAACATATACTTATGAATGTGCAATAACAGAACCAAAATGCACATATGAGTATGCAATAATAGAACCACCGGTAATATAAATAGACAAATAGACTTAAAAGAACCTAGAATGGGCAGATGTAAGCATGTTTTAACTGAGTGAAAACAGTAGAGAGATCAGAGAACTGTCTATCAGGCAGAGGTGAGAGAGTTAATGTATGAAGTGATGGCTTGTGGCAGGAAAGATTTTCTGTCTCTGCTGTTACAACAGCGAAGCTGAAGCAGCCTTTTGGAAAAGGTACTCCGCTGTCTGACCAGTGTGAGGTGGAGAGGGTGGGGAGGAATATCCATGATGGATAACAGTTTTTTCAGGCGGAGGTGGAGAATTGGTGCAGGATCCCCACATCCAAAATGGGGCTAGTGGCACTCTATGTTTTTTGTTTTTTTGTTCATTATTGTTTCCTGTCACCCTTATCATTTGATAATAGCTGACAAGACAGAATGAAATAGCCGAAAAAAAATAGAGATGAGTGGTCAGAGCTTATATCACCCAGGTTTTCTATTTGACATGTCATGATGACAATGTCAGCATTTGACTAGCAGCTTGTGGTTGCTTAGTAACTTAACATAGCTTAATGGAGTTTGTAGATATTAACAAAAGTTTCATAGTGCGGGTACAAAAAGGGAAATCACAATCCTAAAAACGAAAGCTCGCCATTTATTTAGCTGTAACTCACATAGCCACACACAGTCTGTAGCCAGTTGAAAACTACATTCTGCTGCACATTCAAGAGGGTTGTACATATTAAGTGTTACACAAGGTTACTGTTGCTTTCTTATTGTCAAAAAAGGTTGAAAGATTCAAGCAGTGATCAACTCAAGTCTTGTTATCTGTCTGTCTGTGGATGGAGTATCTTAACATGATAGCTGTGCACAATGGAGACATGATGTGTAGCTACATCCAGTGGTGGTGGTACCAGGCCCAAGGCCGGTGGTGGTCAGATAACATCTCTGTAGATGAAACATCCACTCAGACCACGGATCTCTACTCTCTGGAATAAGTACATCAGTTTCTGGATGAAACCTTTAAAAAGTTTGTAAGTGTGAGTGATTACTTCGGTGACACTGATAAAATCATCAGATCTGTTGATGTCCTGAAAAGATTAGTTGGTTTTGACCTTTTGGACGAAAAGAAAGCTTTTGCCTCAAAAAACATTGAACAACTCTGAGGAAAGCAACAAAAGACAAACCTGTTAGAAGAAATACTAGAAAGTAACATGTGATCATGCATCACATACTGTTCTTTTCACATCGCGGTGAGGTTGTCTTGTCTTGGGATGTGTCTCGTGAATTTCATGTTTTATTTTGAAAGTAACTCTCCTCTCGTTTCAGGTCACTTGCCCTTCCTCTTGTGTCCCTGGTCTGATGTCATCCATAATTCCTGATTCCCTATTCTGTGTTTCATGTTGTTTGTCTTGTACGTCACCCAGATTTTCATGCCATTTTGTTATCATTCATTCTGGAGAGTTGCAAAAACAGATTAATACAACTTGACATTACTTCTGCCAATACTGCATCTGAGTCCTCTTTCCTATCCAAGTCTGACAGTTCTCTTCGCTGTTCTGTGCTAGCTTTTTCCTGTCTGTTTCTTCTTTCAAACCTGAGAGTCTTAAAACAGGGTCTCTAAACATCAACAGGGGAGAGACAGACAAAAGAGGGCTTTAATTTAAAAAGTTTCCGCATTAAAATATACAGATGTGGTGTTCCTGCAGGAGACACGTTCAAATCCAGCAGATGAAATAGAGTGGAGCTTTATGGTGGCAGGGTCCATGTGTCCTCAGTCATGGCACTAACTTCAGTGCAGGCGTAGCTGTCTCAGTTTAATCCTCCACTGAAGTAGTGAGGGGCCGTCTGCTCATTGTCCCAGAAGAAAAACGTAACAATGTGTTCTGCTTAGTCAGTGTTTATGCTCCAAATCATGGAGCAGAAAGGGTTTGATAGTTTTTGATACGTTTCTTCAACATGATGAAAAATGTGCTGAGAAACTACCATCAAGATCAGCTCGTGAGGAACCTCATCCTCAGTCAGCTCAAAGCCTTAATAACATCATCACACATCTGGACTACCCTCCATCTGTGAGGGCCAGTACGACTAGACAGGATCTATTGTTTTCTCAAAACCTAAGCTCTAGACTAATTCACTGCCACATAAACCCAGTTGGTTTCACTGATCACTGAGGTCAGTGGCACAGAGGAAACGAATGACCTGCATTGAGCTGCCAGGAGGCAGAGTGACCACCAGTCCACATGAGATGAGGAGCCATGCAATGGACTTCTATACCAGTCTCTCTGGGGAAGAGCAATGCAGCATGGAAGGCCATGAGGAGCCCCTGGAGGTTCTTCCACAACTTAGTGAGAAGAGAGAAAGCTGCTCTGTACTTTGTACTGACTCTGGAGGGACTGATGGTTGCTGTCAACCAGATGGCATTGGGACCAGCACCAGGGATTGATGGTCTTTCCACTGAACTTTTTAAAGACTTTTGGAATATCCTTGGACCTGATCTGCACAGTGTTCTATTGTTTCATTGTTTCAGAACAGGATATCTTCCTGTGTCCTGTAAGCAGGGGCACTGCCCGGGATGTTGGGCTCCATGAAATGAAATCTAAGTCGGCCCTTGTATAAGACAGCAAAAACGTGATGCCGTTTCATATAAAACTATGCATTTTAATGATATTTTTGACTATCATTCCGATATTTGTGAAAAGAACAACATGACAGTTACTTAGTTACTGCTCACTGTCTCCCTTGTAGCCCTGCACGCAGGTCTAATTTATCTCCCCAACTGTAGACTCACAGGTGGTGGCTTTGGATTTGGGGTGTAAAAATACATATATGAGGCGATATGGCCATTGTGATTGAATCTTCTGATTTCCAGAAAATATAAACATTTCTCTGATTGTACTGAGAGCTGTACAGAGTCACACAGTCTGCATGCACCAGCAGTGATCTCCTCTGTTCCTACTGCACAGCAGGAAGGTGAGAGTCCCAAACTACTGACCAAACATTCTATTGTAGTGATAGCTGAATTTGATCTATATTATATATACACATACATATGCTATTGTTATTTCAGAACTGTTTTAATACATTAAAATCATTCTGAAATAAATGTGGATTATAGGCTATTATTATTTCATAACTCTCTTTTAACATTACTGTCTTCTGAAGGCTGTTGGGATCAGAAGGCTCAGTTTCTCAAATCTTGAAATTGGAATGAATCCACTGACCGCGAGGTCCGCAACCTCAATGTGAAATGATTACTTGTAATAATAACTTTCAGTCACCACTTAATGAGGGATGAGATGAGGACGATGAACCTGCTGCTGCTGAGACTGAGAAACTAGACTCATGGCTGTCTGACTGCCTTCAATCTTTACAACTGCTGACATTAGCTTTAACTGTTCTTAAACTGTGTTAGCTGTGAACTGTGCTCACCTTTCTTCTGAAAGAAATGTGTGAGGAGTTGTCTTCCCTCTCCTTGCTTTCTGTCCCTTTCTGCCTTTTCCTTTCGTTTAAGACTCCCTGATTTTGCTTTCTTGGGGAAAGACATGTTAATGAGCAGCATCCTCTCCGCTCCTTAAAATGTTTGGAGAGGCATCTTCTACACCTGCAGCTGCAGGGGTGGACTAAACCATTATGTATTGTGAGGGGTGAGAGGGGCCTCAGACAGCCTCCACTATTTTTTTAAAACAGAGTAAAGTCTCTCATCCGATTTATTCTGCCATATTTAAGTTAATTATGATACTAATTACTTTAAAATAGAAAATAAAGTAAAAACAAGATTTTTATTTCAGGCCTTTCAAGGGCCCTCTCCCCCAATGGGGCCCTGGTAACAAGTTCCACTTTTCCCCCCAGTTCAACACCCCTGTCTGTCAGCGTGCAGTGCTTTCCCTGCTGCCAAAGAAAGGAGACCTGGCCTTACTTAAGAACTGGAGACCAGTGGCCCTCCTTTGTACAAACTACAAAGTGCTTTCTAGAGCCTTATCAAACAGACTCAAGGACATCCTGGAAATAATTGTACATCCTGATCAGACTTACTGATCAACATTACAATATTGTCCTCATTCATGATGTAATTGATGGGTGCAAATGTGATAATGTCAGTGTTTGTATTGTCTCTTTGGACCAGGAGAAAGCATTTCACAGGGTGGATCACTCTTATTTGTTTTCTGCACTTAAGTCGTTTGGTATTGGTGATGTTTTTTTGGCTTGGGTGAGTTTGGTGAAGGTGGGTTGTTACGGCTCCCGCCACGATTTTGTGTAGTCTTTTTTGTTTGTTTCTTTCATGAGAGTGAGCGCTCCTGTTGTCCAAAGATTGTGTGGCTCCCGCACCTCTTGGTGTGGCAGTGAGGAATTCAGTTAATACAGGACTTCAAAAGCCGTTGCTGCCAGATGATGCGGGTGGATTGTTATTGTGAATACATCTACCTAGCTGAGACTGTGAATTTGTACTGTGGAAAATTAGTATGCGATTAACTTAGAGAGTGTTTGTTTGTCTGAGTGTGAGAGTGTTTGTGAGTAAGCATGTGCTCTGGGTAAAACCAGAGCAAGAGTGTCTGTGCTTAGGGAAGCAGTAGGGGTGAGCTGCCTTTTTCTTTACTTCTGTTTTCTCCTGTTTTTTATTAGGTTAGGGAGTTAGGATCAGCATTTGTCTTTTTGTTTCTTTCTCTTTTCTGTGATGATTAGGTAGAATTTGGGCTCCAGAGGTTAGATTGGTTTTGTTTGTTGTTTTAGGCCTGGGCTCACCCTGAAGCCACGCTTCATCACTTGTACATATTGCACCTATCACTGTACATAATTGCACCTGTTATCTTGTTGTAATAAATTGTGATATCTCTTTACTTACACCGTGTTTGGGTGTTGGTTATTTATGTTGGGCTCCCTAGACCGAGTGTAACGGGGGCAGGGCTGAGTTGGCCAATCCCTGTAAAGCCTGAGATCAGACAGGGTTGTCCTATCTCAGCCGAGCTATACAGCTTAGCCATCAAACCCTTGCTTTGCAGAGAGTTCAGCTCAGTGGTGTCTCACTCACTGGCACTTTCAAGCCTGATTCATGGTTTGCCTACCCTGTCTGCCTATGCAGACGATGTAAATATTTTTGTCTCCAACCATGGTGATATACTCTGAGGGAAACCCTGACCCTGTGTGAAAAAGCATCATCTGCACGGGTGAATTGGGCTAAAAGCGAAGCTTTGTGGGTTGGACACGGTAACCATCAGGCAATGTCAGGTCTGCCTGGAGGACTTGAATGGAGAAACAAGGGACTGAAGGTGTTGGAGTTTTTCTGGGCACAGAGGGCTTCCAGAAAAAGAACTGGGAGGGAGTGAAGGAGAAAGTGTGTACTCGCTTGTCTAAATGGAAGGGGTTGCTACCCCAGTAGTCATATAGGAGATCTGGTTGCCAATAATTTGGTTGCCTCAACCCTCTGGCACAGACTAATAGTGCTGACAGCACAGGGAGGCCTGATAGAGGACATTCAAAGAGCCATCTTGGACTTTTTCTGGTCTGGCAAACACTCTATCCGTTCATCTGCCCTTTATCTACCTGTGGCTCAAGGGGTTATAGGGACTGATCAGCATCCAGTCTAAGATCATCCCCTCGCCTGGACAAGTTTCAGGCTGTGGGGAAAAAAATATGGTATCATATCAGCATCAAAACCCTAGCATCAAATGTGCAGTCTCTTGCAGGGATGGAGGGGTCGAGAGTTTTTTGGCGCAGGCAGCTGGTGGTACCTGTACAAGCTGCCCATTGAAAAGCGGACAGCAGACCTCCAGTGGACAAATTTATTTGCTCAATGCCCTCATCTGGACATCTTGTTTGAATTGTTAAAAACCTAGTTTCAGGGTCCTGGGGAGTTTATTTCTTTTGATTTGTTTATTTTTGGCCCACAATACTGTGTCCAGAAGAAGTTTGTCCACACACAGTTGAACTTTATATCTTGTTTTGCAAGTTGGCCATGTGGTTGACCCGCGGAAGCCAAGATGGAACAGTGGGACTGCGGGACTGAGAGGACTGCAGAGGGCCCAATTGCGGGTAGAGTATGCCTACTATAAAATGATGGACACTTTGTAGGTTTTCAAACTTAAATGGGCAGTTGGGGAGGTTTTGTGCTCTGTGGGGGAGAAGGGGACTTGGATATACATATCTAAAACTCTCCTTGTGTTGTTGGTATTGATGCGGTTGTTGTTGTTGTTATCCTGAAGTAAGTGAATGAGTGATTTTTTTGCTTCTTGAGGAGGCTCAATAAAGGGATTATTAAAACCTCTCCTCTCCTCTCCTCTCCTCTCCTCTCCCCTCCTCTCCTCTCCTCTCCTTGTTCCCATTTCCGGTGAGCCTGAGTGAGCGTGAGTGTCAAAGTCAAAGTCAAAGTCAACTTTATTGTCAATTCTGCAGCATGTACAGGACAAGCAGAGAATCGAAATTTCGTTACTCTCAACCTCTAGTGACTTAACATATAGAAAAGAATAAACATGTATAAATATATAGAAAAAAAAATAGAAAAATAAATAGACAACTGTACAATTTGACATTATAAATGACTTAAATAGACAAGGCAAGTAACAGTAGTAAAAAGAGAGAATAGGGGTTTTTTAAAAATTTTATATATATAAAGAGGACAGCACAGTGGCCCAGTGGCTAGCACTGCTGCCTCACAGCTAGAAGATCCCCGGTTCGCGTCCCGGTTGGGACGCCTGGGATCCTTCTGTGTGGAGTTTGTATGTTCTCCCTGTGCAAAAACATACTGAGGTTAATTGATTATTCTAAATTGTCCGTAGGTGTGAATGAGAGTGTGCCTGGTTGTTCGTCTCTATGTGTAGCCCTGCGATAGACTGGCGACCTGTCCCCTGCCTTCGCCCTAAGTCAGCTGGGATAGGCTCCAGCCCCCCCGCGACCCTGCAGAGGATTAAGCGGCGTACATATAATGTGTACAGATGATGGATGGATATATAAAGAGAGCTTATTTATCTGGTGATGATAAAGTGTCTGAAGGTCTGATTGTTGTTTTCCAGGGGCGGGGTGTGTGTGCACAGCAGGGGGGGGCATTCAGAGTCCGTGTGTGTGTGTGTGGATTGGGGGGAGGGGGGCAGCCGGTGGAGAGTCAGAGTCCAGGGAGGGTGTGTGTGTGGAAGGGGGGCAGAGCAGGGAGAGAGTTCAGCATCCTGACAGCCTGGTGGATAAAGCTGTCCCTCAGTCTGCTGGTCCTGGCCTGCAGGCTCCGCAGCCTCCTCCCTGATGGCAGCAGGGTGAAGAGACTGTGTGACGGGTGGGTGGGGTCTCTCGCAATGCAGAGAGCTTTGCGGGTGAGGCGAGAGGTGTAGAGGTCTTGGATGGAGGGGAGAGAGGCACTGATGATCCTCTCTGCTGCTTTCACGGTGCGCTGGAGGGTCCTTCTACAGGAGGCGGAGCAGGCGCCGTACCACACGGTGATGCCGCTGGTCAGCACACTCTCGATTGTTCCCCTGTAGAAGGTGCGCAGGATGGGGGCCGGGGCTCTCGCTTTCCTCAGTTTCCGGAGGAAGTAGAGGCGCTGGTTTGCCTTCTTGGCCAGTGATGTGGTGTTGGTGGTCCAGGAGAGGTCCTCAGTGACGTGCACACCCAGGAACTTGGTGCTGCTCACCCTCTCCACAGTAGCGCCGTTGATGGTCAGGGGTGCATGCTGGGGGCGTGTCCTCCTGAAGTCCACAACAATCTCCTTTGTCTTCTCCACGTTCAGGGAGAGATTGTTGTGGTCACACCACAGGGCCAGGCGGCTCACCTCGCTCCTGTAGGCCGTCTCGTCGGCCGGCGGAGGCTGGCCCAAGCGCTCCGGTGGCCCCTCCTACTATGGCATCCAGTGCAGAGATGGAAGCAGAACATGCAGAAAATAATGTAGATGAAGAGGAAAAGGGGAATAACGTGTCAGTGGATGCAGACTTGAGTAACTCTCAGTTTGAGGTTTCTGCAGATAGCATTCAGGTGGCAGGTAGCGTTGAGGCTGCAGGAGCTGCAGGCAGCGTTGAGGCTGCAGGAGCAGCAGGCAGCGTCGAGGCTGCAGGAGCAGCAGGAGCAGCAGGCAGCGTTGAGGCTGCAGGAGCAGCAGCAGCTGCAGGCAGCGTTGAGGCTGCAGCAGCTGCAGGCAGCGTTGAGGCTGCAGCAGCTGCAGGCAGCGTTGAGGCTGCAGGAGCAGCAGGCAGTGAAGGGCAGGATGCAGAGTGCAGCCAGGTGTCAGTGGAAGGAGAGCAGATGGAGGATGACTCTGAGTCAGACTCTGTGTCCATCAGTGATATCTCCATCAGAAACACTGACATTTACTCAGCAGAAGAAATTAACCACTTTCTAGATGTCACTTATAAAAGATCAATTAAAGTAAGTGACTACTTCAGTGATACTGATAAATTTATTAGATCCGTTGGTTTACTGAAGAGACAGGTTGGGTTCGACATCCTGGACGAAAAGAAACGCTTCCGTCTCAAGAAGCACATCACAACATTAAGAAAAGAAGCAAAAAGTAAGACTGTAAAAACAAAAAGGAAGTAAATGATCATGTCTCACATGGGGTTTTCCTTTCTTTACTGCTCTTTGCTTGTGTCATCTTGCCTGTTTTTCCTCTTTCATTTTTCCATGCAGAGCCTCAAAACAGGTTCCTTAAACATTAATGGTGGGAGAGACAAGAGTAAAAGAGCGTTGATTTCTGAGGTCTCAACCCTAAAAAGAGTTGATGTGCTCTTCTTACAAGAGACACATACGATCCCATCTGATGAGACAGATTGGGGCTTATGGTGGGGGAGCTCGTGTTTCCTCAGCCATGGAACTAATGTTAGTGCAGGGGTAGCAGTTTTGTTTAAATCAACTGTAAATGCAACCATTTTGTCTACTATAGAAATCGTAAAAGGTCGTTTACAAATTGTCAGGGCAAAAATTAATAATTTAACTTTCTGTTTTGTAAACATATATGCTCCGAATCAGGGAACAGAGCGACTTGCTTTCTTCTCTTTATTAAAATCGGAGCTGATTAAGTATCATCAGGACCAGCTTGTCATTGGTGGTGACTTTAATTGCACCACAGACTTCATAATGGACAGGACAGGTGAAGAACCACACCCACAGTCATCACAGAGTCTTAACAGCATCATCACACAACTGGATCTTATAGATACATGGAGGGTTAAAAATCCACAGTCTAGACAATACACATGGGTGAGGGTCAATAAAAACAGTGTTTGTGCAGCTAGGCTAGATAGGATATACATTTCTCAAAATCTTACTTCTAGATTATCACATAGTAACATCAGTCCAGTTGGCTTCACTGACCAACACCTTGTGAGTAGTGATCTAGTTATTCTGCCAGGTGAACGAGTTAAATCGCATTGGTTTTTTAACAACAAGCTCTTACAGGATAATACGTTTAACCAGAGTTTTGTGCATTTTTGGCAACTCTGGAAAACAAAAAAATCCGAGTTTAGTTCTTTGAAGATGTGGTGGGAGGTCGGAAAGGCACAAATCCGTGTCTTTTGCCAGCAATACACCTCCCATTCCACAAATACAATCAAGATGGTGGTCAGGGAACTTGAAAATAGCATAAGACAAATAGAGGAGTGCTTGCATGGCGATACAAGTCCAAGTATGGGTCAGGTCTTAAAACAAAAAAAGATGGCACTGAGCTCCTTCCTGCAGGAGAGAGTGAAGGGGGCTCTTGTCAGGTCTCGATACCTGAAGCTAAAAGACATGGATGCCCCGAGTTCTTTTTTCTTTGACTTGGAGAGATCTGTGGCGCAAAGAAAGCAAATGACCTGCCTTGAACTCCCTGGAGGCAAAGTGACTACAAATCCAGAGGAGATGAGAACACATGCTTCAGATTTCTACAGTAGTCTGTTTGGGAGAGAGAGCTGCAGCATGGATTCCTGCAGAGAGCTTCTGGAAGGGCTTCCTCAGCTGAGCCAGGAGGAAAAAGCAACTCTGGATGGTGAGCTGTCGCTGGAGGATCTGACAACTGCTGTCAACCAGATGGCGACAGGACGGGCTCCAGGAATCGATGGCCTCTCTGCGGATTGCTTCCAACGATTCTGGAACATCCTTGGTCCTGATCTGCATGAGGTTCTATCTGAAAGTTTTAAAACTGGAACTCTTCCTGTCTCGTGCCAAAGAGCAGTACTTTCTTTGTTGCCTAAAAAAGGTGATTTGGCGCTACTTAAGAACTGGAGACCAGTAGCTCTCCTCTGCACAGACTATAAGGTGCTCTCTAGAGCACTATCGAACAGACTGAAGAATGCTCTGGAACATGTTGTACATAGAAACCAGACCTATTGTGTCCCTGAAAGGACGATAATGGACAATATTTTTATTGTTAGGGATGTGATTGATGATTGCAATTCGTACAATGTTAATTTGGGTATTGTTTCTTTGGACCAGGAAAAGGCTTTTGATAGGGTGGATCACTCGTTTTTGTTTTCTGCACTTAGGGCTTTTGGTTTTGGTGATAATTTTCTGGAGTGGGTTGGTTTATTGTATAGGGGTGCACAATGTATGGTGAAGATGGGGGGGGGGGGGGGGGGGGGGGCTGGGTCGGCCGATTCCCGTGCAGAGAGGGATAAGGCAGGGCTGCCCCATCTCGGGTCAGCTCTACAGCCTAGCCATTGAGCCCTTGCTATGCAAGTTGAGAGAGCGGCTTAGTGGTCTCTCAGTGCCAGGGTCCCACAGTGTTGAGCATCCTCCTCATGTTGTTTCTGCTTATGCAGATGACATAAACGTGTTTGTCACCAGCCAGGAGGATGTACAACATTTGAGGGAAACCCTGGACATGTTCCAAAATGCTTCATCTGCACGGGTGAACTGGTCCAAGAGTGAGGCGTTGTTGGTGGGGCCGTGGAAAGATCAGATAGCTCCCAGTTTGCCTGGTGGACTAGAGTGGGTTAGAGAAGGTCTGAAGGTTCTGGGGGTTTACGTTGGAACAAAGAACTTTGAAAAAAAGAACTGGGAGGGAGTGAAGGAGAAAGTGTGTGCTCGGTTATCTAA
This sequence comes from Acanthopagrus latus, assembly GCF_904848185.1. Lineage (NCBI taxonomy): Eukaryota > Metazoa > Chordata > Actinopteri > Spariformes > Sparidae > Acanthopagrus > Acanthopagrus latus. The sequence continues at coordinate 325,173 of NC_051058.1, read as the reverse complement.
ATGGAAATGGTTGCTACCACAGCTGTCATATAGGGGGAGAGTCCTGGTTACCAATGGCTTGGTTGCTTCGACTCTTTGGCATAAACTCATGGTCCTGACCCCACCGAGAGACCTTTTGGATGAAATTCAACGTGCCATCCTGGATTTCTTTTGGTCTGGGAAGCACTGGATGCGGGCAGCAGCCCTCTATTTGCCTGTGGCTGAAGGAGGACAGGGCCTCATTAACATCTGGGCAAAAGTTGCGTCCTTCAGACTTCGGACTGCTCAGAAACTCCTTTACAACTGCAGCCCAAGCTGGTGTGACACAGCTCGCCTGCTGCTGAGGAGAGCTGGGCACCTGGGCTATGACAAGCATCTTTTCCTGTTGAAGCTAGAGGACGTCGACATCAGTGGACTAACACCTTTTTACACTTCTGTTCTGCAGGCTTGGCAGGTTTTTAAGATCAAGCGCAACAAGAACGAGACTCAGGGTATGTGGTTGTTTGAGGAACCCTTGCTCTTCAGCGAACTGCTGAAGAGTCAGACGTTGCAATCTGCCAGCCTGAGAACCAAATTCAGAGTGGCCGGCTGCACCAAACTGGGCCATCTACTGAGGATGACGTCAACATCTGTTGATGCACTGAGGGACAGCAGCAACTTCACCTCCAGCAGGATAATTAAAAGAGTGTTGGAGGAAGTTTGTGCCGCCCTGCCACCACCGCTGAGAACATTTGTGAAAAACCGTTCGAGCTGTGAACAGTGGAGCGAAGAGGGCGAGTACGTGTTTCCTTCTGTGTCCGTCACTCCTGCTCTGGGAGAATGGCAGCAGGGAGGAGGACAGTTGCTGTCTTTTGAAAATCCTCGCCTAGACAAGTTTAAGGATGCGGGAACAAAAGACCTTTACCAGGCCTGTGTGAAGGTTCTTAACCTGAGCACTTTGGCAGGAGTGAGGGAGTCGAAGTGGCCGAGTTTTTGGGTCCAGACATTTCCCAGAAAGGCAGTTGGCAGTCTCTGTACAAGCTGCCCGTTGAAAAGCGGACAGCAGACCTCCAGTGGAGGATTGTACATGGAGCGATAGCTACAAACAGATACAGAGCACACCTTGATCCTGAGCTGAGGGAGGAATGTGGGTTCTGCGCACAAACAGAAACACTTGAGCATTTGTTTGAGTGTCCTCGACTTGGTGAAATGTTCGTTGTTTTAAAAAAGTGGTTTGAGGGACTGGGGGAGGATTTCAGTTTTGCTTTATTTATCTTTGGTCCAAAATATTGTGCGAAAAGAAAGACTGTGCACACCCTGATGAACTTTCTGAGTGCATCTGCTAAGCTAGCGATCTGGCTGACTCGCCGGAATCTCGCTCAGGGCGTCGGAAGTGTGGAGCTGCTGCCAGTCATGAAGGGATTGGTGAAAGCCCAACTGAATGTTGAACATGCTTATTTTAAAATGGTGGACAACACTCTGGCTTTCAGTCAGATATGGGCTGTGGGTGGAGTTCTCTGCTCTGTAGGGGTGGATGGGGAATTAATTTTTTATTTTTTAAAACTTTTTGTTTTGGCCTCAAATGATGAGGTGACAGTGAAATGGTTTCTCCCGAAAACTGTAAATAAAGGGATTTTTAAAACCTCAAAACCTCTCCTCTCCTCTCCTCTCTGACTGGGCTGTTTGTTTAACTAGTGCCTGTACAACTGAATGGCATTCAATTATGAGCGCTATTATCAGCCTGGAGGTTAGGGCACCGTCTAATTCACTCCTACTCTGTTGTCACAACATTAAGACCCCCCATCCCATCCGTCCGCTCCGCCTCCGTTATCTAAACTAGACACGTTGGCATCGGATAATAATGCCCCCCCCCAACAACTCATCCCCAGTGAGATGAAAGGAGGGAGAGAATGAGCTTCTCCTATGCTGCTTTAACAGCATTAAAGGCGTTGGGGCAGGTATAGTTTCCTATCAATTTTATCCAGGAGGAAACACAAGACTCACCAGCATCATTAGTGAGCAGACATAATGTAATCACTCATGAACAGTGTGTGTGTGTGTGTGTGTGTGTGTGTGTGTGTGTGTTAGGCAGGGGGTTGGCAGGTCTATTTTACATTCATCAGCAGCAGTGGTTATTAAAAGTGAACTTTTTTGACTTTTTGTGTGGAAATGTGTGTGTGTGTGTGTGAGTGTGTGTGTGTGTGTGTGTGTGTGTGTGTTTCTGTCTGTGTGTACACATGTATCCTGATTTCAGCACTAATCATCACCAATTATAATCAAAGGTAAACTTGTTTCAAGATTTGTGCATCAGGAGGACTGGCGGTCAGAGGTCACACATTCATCACAGATGTCAGATACTCAGAGTGGGTGGGACTCAGAGGGGGCATTTGTACATGTCTTTGCGTGTGTGTGTGTGTCTGCGTGCGTGTGCTTGTGTTTGTGTGATCATTTTAAGATGATATGAGTTATCTTTGTCAACCTGTCAAGAAAGAAGAGTTTAGGAGTGTACAGGAAGTAAGAGGAGAGGAGAGGAGAGGAGAGGAGAGGAGAGGAGAGGAGAGGAGAGGAGAGGAGAGGAGAGGAGAGGAGAGGAGAGGAGAGGAGAAGAGAGGAGAGGAGAGGAGATGAGGAGAAGAAACAAAGGAAAGAGGCAGCATTAGGATAGGAGATGTGAAGTGGGGAGAAATGAAAAGCATGAAAGAAGGGAGGAGGAGAGGGGGAGGGAAAGATAAAGGTTAGCAAGAAAAAGGAGAAGGAAATGAGAGGACAAAAGGAAAAGAAGGAGGGAGTGGTGAAATAGAAAGAAGTGAGGTGAGGGGAAATGTGAAAGGAGAGAGGAGAGAGAGAAAGGAGAGACTGTGAGGAGAAAGAGAGGAGAAGAGGTGTAAAGAAGAAGATTTTTTTTTTCAAAAAAAAAGAGGAGCAAATGCAAAAAAGGGAAAGGGAGAGGAAGAGCAGGATTGAAAAGGAGAGATGAAAGAATAGAAAAAAAAGAGCAAAGACCATTAAAAAGAAAGGGATACAGAGAGAAAGAGAGCAGGGAAGCAGATGGTAAGAGAGGAGAAAAGAGGGAGAAAGAGGAAAGTTGACAAAGAGTATGAAAGTTGAGATGTGAAAAGGAGATGAGCAGCGGTAGGAGGTTAAATGAAAGAGCAAGAAAGATGAGGAGTGATTACAAGGGGGAGAAATTGTGGGAGAGGTGGGAGAATAGAAGGACAGAGGAGTAAATGTAAAACATTGTAAGGATGAAGAGAAAAGGGAGAGATAAAGAAAGGAGATGAACAAGAGGAACATGGAAAAAAGAGGAGAGAAAGAAAGGGAAAAGGAAAATAGGAAATGGCAGGAAATTGAGGAGAAATGGAAAAAGGTGCAGAAGAGAGGTGGAAATGCAGCAGATAGAAGAGGAGGAGAAATGATGACAAGGGAGAGGAGAAAACGAGGGGTGGAGAGGAAAGGAAAAGAGAGGGGAAGCAGGACGAGAAGTGGAGAGCCTCTTCATGTGTGATGCATTAGGTCATAATACATAAAACCTTTCCAATGCACCATTATACTCCTCAATACTGTGTGTGTTTGTGCTTGTGTGTGTGTGTGTGCTGAAGAGGGCTGTTTGCAGTTCACATGGTCCTGCAGCAATTTTGTACTTTAGCCTTTTTTGTCCCAGTGATTGTGCGTCACGGATAACCTCTTAACTCATCATTGTTTGTATTTGCATTAAACAGGACATCAAGTCAGGTTTGTGCTCTTTGTAGGACAACACGAGGCAAACTTACATGTGTGGGTTGAGTTGTTATAGGGATATTCCAGCATAACTTTAATCCATGGTCTAACACACCCTGACACCGAGTAAGACCCCCCTCAAGAGACCAAGTTTTCCGACCGCTAGCTTATGTCGTTTAACAATACACTGCAGTCTGTGCCTCCAACCAAGAAACCGCCATCAAAAACTCATAGCCACAAATAATGCTCAGAACAGCACCAAACTTCAGCAACAGTGCAAATAGTGTCCCAGCACATAGTTCCTCTCCATACACCAGCCTGATCAGTGGCTCTATGCTTCAAAGTGATCAAAATGACATGCTAACTTACTGCCTCTGTCAACTGCGTTGGCTTCAATGTGACCAGTTAACGAGGGTCTGTAAGCTGACCAGTGAGGCAGTGAGCTGGCTAGCTAGCTATGGAGCCAACCCCACTGACACTTATGTAGCCACTCAACTCTGAAAACTTTAGAGCATATATATACAATTCACCATCACTTTTGTAAAACTGTGCATGTTTAAAAACCCACACATTTGATTTCAGAAGTAAAATATTGTCAGAGTTAAGGATAAATATGTAGAATATGTAAATGAAACAATGGCACCTCAACTGTAACTGGATGTCTGAAGTGCTTGGAGAGACTCTGACGAGGTCGGGACCAAATATGTTTGGTGTGTTCAGCTGCGTTGGAAGCTTTCGGAGCTGCTTGGACGTTGTCTGCTCCAATTCAACATGCAAAGTCTGATGAGGTTGGCTGATGGACGTCTGAGCCATTGGATTCCCTGATTGGCGGTGTGCTAGCGAATTAGCACGGTGTGTGGGAGGGGGGAATACTGTGTGCGGTTTTCTACGCACTCTGTTCTGTCATTTCTTGTTTTCATGTTTTGGAATACTGGCATGAGACTAGCTGTTATTATATCAGTTCAGGACGACTTAATCTGTGTTCATTTGGTAATGCCTCGCTGCATGTTTAGTAAGCAGCTGTTTTTGTCTGAACTAGTTAAGTCGTTTTGATCGAAAGTAAAGAGAGTTGCGTGCATGAACCTCTAGTCCAGCGTCTTTCACACTAGAGCTACCTGCTTATTGCATCTCGCGCACGCGCAGAATGTACATGCTACTGTGGAGCTGGCAGCACGTCGAAGCGGTGTGTTCAATGCAACTTTTCTGCTGAATGGGTTAGACGAGGGGCAACAGAGTGATCGATGAGTGGTCGCATAAGGCAGTTGGACGTCTGGACGGTGTGTGGGGGCCTTAGGTGTCTGAAGGATGTGGCGCTCGTTCCTAATGTACTGTATGTGGCCTCTCCAGCCTGGATCTGATAGCCGTTGAGCTGCGGTGCCCTTCCTAGAACTGTCGCTAGCCCGGCATGCCAGCTCAGCCAGACCATTTGATGGAGGGTAGTGCTGCTGGTGACGTGGCTAAAGTCCCTTGTATGCACAAACTCTGTCCCTCCCCTGAATTGGTTTAGTCATTCTGTTTAATTTGTGAATTATTTTGTCTTTCGTTGCCAGTGGCAGTCGACTGGTAGCGCATATTGTGGGGTGCAGCTTTCCAACAGTGTTGCAGTCAAACAGATCTTTATATTCTGTGAGCTCTGGGCCCCCTGTTGGACAGCATGTACCGCCGGTCCAATACCTATGATTGTATTGTCTTGTATGGTATTTGATCTGTTGTGTTGAACACATGTATGTCCATTTATACATTCTTCATTATACAACACAGAGTGAAATACAATGGGAGCTAAATAAAGAAAAATTATACTTTTTTATACAAATGCTCTGGTCATTATAACAGAAAGATTTACAATGATGTAATCAAGAACTAGTTTCCATATTCTTTCAAAGGCATTTCTTTTGTAGTGCAGGACACAGGTCAGAAAGTCCAGAGGTATATATTCCATTATTGTCCTGTGCCATCCCACAACTGAGGGGGCTTTATCTGAGTTCCAGTGCTGAAGAAAATTTTTCCTGGCACAAAATGTCATAACATTATACAGCTTTTTCTTCCAATTACAAATTGTTATTTTCCTTGCATTATCCCAGAGGTCATCCCACATCTCCTCAGTTATAACAACACCCTGTCAGACTTGGACAAAAGAGAGGACTCAGATGCAGAAATGGCAGAAGTAATGTCAGGTTTTATTATCTGATTTGCAACTCTTCAGACAGAATGACAAATAAATATAGCTACGAAACTCTGAAGGACAGACAAGACGAACAAGACATGAAACACAGAAGAAACAGAAAACGCTCCCGAAGGAGGAAAACCTACTCTATGATAAATTCTTCAATATGAAAATTAAGTAAACAAAAATCACTCCGAAGAGGAAAGCACACAGGCTATGAAACTTAACTACTCTCACTATATTCAAAAGGTACAACAAAAAGCGCTCCACAAGGAGGAAAACAAAAAGCTGTGAAAAAACGATAAACTGAAAATCAAAATCCTAACCAGAAAAATAATTAAATCAAAATCACTCTTCTCAAGAGGTCAAATACAGAAAATAAAACTTGGCAATACTTAGTGTGATCAATAATGCAAGACTGTGGAACAGGGCTTCAGTAGACAACAGGACGACGAAATACTTTGGCAATGCAGACAGGGGAAGACAAAGACTTTATACACATGGGGGAGGGGAACACAGGTGAAAACAATCAAGGATTAGGGATGACGTCAGACCAGGGACACAAGAGGAAGGGCAAGTGACCTGAAACGAGAGGAGAGTTACTTTCATAATATTACATGAAATTCACAAGACAAAACCCCAAGACAGGACAACCCTCACCGCGATGTGACACACCCAGCTCCCTCTCCCAGATCACCCCCAACATCCGAGCACAGAGATTTGAGCGATCCCTCAGACTGGCAAAGGTTCTAGTGGAAGCATCCCCCTGAGAAAGAAGCACTTGTTTTTCTATCTGTAGGTGACATTATCATCAGCAAGCAGCGATGTGTATAATATATTTATAATAACATCTCTGAAAAAGAAATCTCTGAAAAAATCTCTTATTTATGATAAAATCTCTGACCTTAAAATAACAAAGAGATCATTTCTTGATATGCCTTATTTTTCCATAACTTGATTGTAAGTCAGGAGGGTAGGACCATCAAAAAGGTCACAAAAGGAAGAAATACCCTTAGCTGTCCAGCATTTGAAAGCTGTGTCCAAGGTCCCTGGGAGAAAGTCAGGGTTATCAGTAATTGGGGTGAAAACCGATGTAAGCCCTGATCTGGCCTCCATATGCTGTGTGATCATCTATGCTCTAATTGTATTAATTGTAACAGGGTTGCCACAAAGCTTTTCAATACATTTAAGTTTATCAAAAATCAGTAGATTTTTTGGGATAGGGACAGGGATAGGGACCTCTCAACATCAAGCCAGATTGAGGAAGCATTGTTTTTAGTCCAATCAGCTACATATCTTAGATGGGCACTCAGTTGATCATCCATAGCATTTGGTAACTGCAACACCGACATCCTGATCAGTGGTCTTCGCTTACACCAGATAAAAGAACTAAACCAACCATTCAGTTTGTTCACTATTTTATGATTGAATAAGATGGGAATCATTTGTGTTGGATGAAGCATATGAAACGTAGAAGGATATTCATTTTCAGAGGGGAGATTCAGCCCAGCCATGATATGGGACTAAAACCTCAACCTAAGCAAGTCATTTTGGAACTCATCCAAACTGTAACTGTTTAAAAACTAGGTGGAGCATGATAGTTTGAAGCTTGAGGCCACTGACCAAGCTACCATAGGACATAGGACAAGCTGGTCTGAGGATGTGTTGACATATGCTAATTTATGAACAGGCTAGAATAATTGCTGTTCTATTCTATGTGGATTTAGAAAAGACTTTTATTTTGAAAAGTGTGTGTTACCGCCTCTAAATATGTATATGCTTTAGACGGTAATGGTAATATATAAATATGCTAAGTAGTCTACATGTTTTTTTTTGTATCAGACATTGTATACACTGTCTATAAATTATCTATTTAAGTAGAGATACAAGGATTTGAATAACTATTTTGATAATGAATTAATAGTTAAGCGAGGATTCGCTTTTTTGTAATTTCTTATAGTAAAGAAGAGCAGAGACAGAGTAAAGGAAGGGGCAGCACTTTAATGTCAAGACAAAATCAATACTGGTAAAATGATGGTTTACAATGAAGAACAGTAAAATACTGCCAGTGTGTAATGGCTTTAGTTATGGAGGATCAATATAGTGGATCAGATCTGTTCTTTCCTAACATGGCTTATCTGGTGTTTGACATACAGAGGGATTTTAAACATCCTTTAAACGGAGCTTTGTTTTGTCTTGTATTTATTGTTCTGCTTCAATTTCTTTCAGCTAATGTTCTATTTATCGTATCTAAACATGCTGTAGATTTATAACTATGTAATAGTCTTCTAAATGCACAGACTGGACGATGTGTGTACGATGAACTAGTAAGCTAATTAATTTAGGAAAAACAAAATAACTGTCGTTTTGATTAAGGAATTTCACCTAAGTTGTGGGAAGTGATTGTATTTTTAAGAACGCTCTTTTCAGCAAACTGTGCCTCACTTAAATGTAAGTCCGGTAATGTTGATGATGAGAGGAAAATCCCGAGGTCGGACGAGACGAGTAAGTTGAATGTCAGACACACACTCATAACTGGAGTGAAAGTGCACACAGAGGGGATTTCCTTTCCCACCCACCACTGTGTCTGTTTGTGTGTGCGTGCGTGCGTGCGCGCATGTGCGAGTATGGTTGTTTGTGTGGTTGCAGAGGTGCACTGTAAGCATCCACACATTTCTGTGACATTCAGGTTGGTGTAGGTGTAGGTAGAGTGACTGAACGCAAACTGTGGTAGGAGAATAAAGATGCATCTTTTTTTTTTTTTTTCAAATCTATACTTAGCTTAAATGTTATGCTTGTTAACACAAGACTGTCCTGTTTATCTGCAACACATTCTGAATTAAAGATACTGAGTATAACATTAAACCTGGTCCATCTAAAATGAAGACAACCTACAAATTAATTCATAATAAGTTGGTGGATACTTTTTCGGGAATTTGTGTCTCAATTATGTTTCCTGACAACTATCACTTTTACTACACAGCATTGGAATTTAAAACTATAATCATTAATCTGATCTTCCCATGTTTACTTTAAAGTTGCTAAATATGTAAGAATTGGCCACCTGTCAAATTCATGCTCAAAACAAATATGTGGCAGCAACACTAGGGTTTCAAAAACAAAACAAGATGTGATTCCTTTGTGCAATATGCATAGAAAAAGCATGACGGTGCTGGCAGAGATGTTGTCTTTTGATGTGCTGGAGCAGGGGCACCATATAGGGGAGTAAAGTTAAGACAATTCCAGGGTGACAGGGGCCCCCAAAAAATAGGTAAAAAAAAAAAGTATTATATAAAATTATTAAACCATCATCATTGAGTATATGTTTCAAATATAATAAAACAAGTGTGTCATGTAAACGCACTGAGTGACGGTTTAGTTGCAGTCAGTGGATGCGCCAGAACTACAGTGATCACAATGTTGCCTAAATCAAAATCTGGTTTTCAAAAAAGGAAATAGAGGAAAGCAAGAGAGGAAAGACAAAGGAAAGGGTGTCAATCTGTAACCAAGTTTTTCACCAAGAAAAGTGGGTAGCCTATAGTCTGTGAGTGGAATTAACTTGTTGGCTTAATGTCCATAGCAAAATAAGATAGCTAGCTACAGACTAGGGTTAGCCTACATTTCTTTAACATTTAATCAGTGCAGGGAAATGTTTAGCAAGATATTCATATTAAATCATTGTTCCTGCTCCTTTATGCAGACTTAACAACAGACTAGTCAGCAGCATCCCAGTCTCCCCATACCTGTCCCCCTCCCTGTCCCAGTGAATAAGTTGAGCAACATTGTGTTCAATGACATGCCAGTTAGCATCATTGCACGGAGTCTGTGGGGAGTTCTCTATCTCTCTTGCTCTTTTTACCATTACAAAAAAGAAAATGAAATATTTATTGACAGAAATTCAAACACATTATTTTCTCACGTAATGATCAATTCGTTAGTGTATAATTAAAATAGACATGTCGTTCGAACAGATACGACAAGTGCATCATCAGCAGCAGCTGTCTGTCAGCCCCCTATAAAATAAAAATAGCCTATAATCCATATTCATTTCAGAATGATTTGCATGTATTAAAAACAGTTCTGAAATAAAAAGAGCATATGTATGTGTAGATTTAGTTCATCACTAAAATAAAATGTTTGGTCAGTAGTTTTGGGACTCTCACCCCTCTCACCGCTTTGCAGTAGGAACAGAGGAGAACATTTCTGGTGCATGCAGTATCTGTGACTCATTGCAACTCTCAGTACAATCAGAGTAATGTTTATATTTTGTGGAAATCAGAAGATTAAATCTGTGAGTCTACAGTTGTTGAGATAAATTAGACCTGCATGCAGATCTACAAGGGAGACAATTAGCAGTAACCATGTTGTTCTTTTCACAAATATGGTAAATGATAACAAATATCATTAAAATGCATAGTTTTATATAAAACGGCAACAAATGTCTTCACTGGTCCAGACAAGAGCCCAATTAGATTTCTTTTCATGGGGCCCAAAATCCCTGGCAGTGCCCCTGTGCTGTAGAGCCACCTTCTCAAAGCACATCAGGATGGGGGTGGGAGCCACAGGTTGGAAGCAGAGCCATTTCTGTGGACACCTTCACGGCCCAAAAGTCAGACCTGATGGATGTCCTTTGACTCATCAAGTGGACTAGGCTGGCAGCACTTTCAGCCTCAGGAAGCCCAACTCACTCTTAATACTGCAGCATCTAGAGCGGACCCTGGTCTACACACCGCACTCAGATGAGAGCTTGGTTAAGATGCTGTCTACTATATATATATATATATATATATATATATATATATATATATATATATATATATATATATATATATATATATATATATATATATATATATACACTTCACTGTATTAACCTGACCTGTATTAATATTAATATTAATATCATTATCAACTTCACTGTATTTGGCATAAAACATATATATACATAAAACATAAAACAAAACATATATATATATATATATATATATATATATATATATATAGATATATATATATATATATATATATATATATATATATATATATATATATATATATGAATGGTGGGATAGAGTCGAATTTTGTATTTTGTGTGATTTCATGTATTAGATAATACTTAATGAATCCTAATGAATTTATTTAGCGATCTCTATACTGTAATAGTATTGTGTTTTATGGTACATTTGTGCTTTCTGTTGGAACAGTTTTCTATACAGCAGATTGTGTGTGATGACTGAACATAAATATATATTTACACACTACATAACCCTCCATCATCTGTTTTAATGACACATGTCTTAATATTCATGTTTTAGTTGAATCATGTCTTTGCATTCATATTTCCACACATTCATCCTCATCAAGTCGAGCAAGAGAATTTGGAGATATGGATTCAATATTTTCTCTGACAGAGCAACAAGCCCCCTCAACACTTCACTGTCTCATGCTGTCCCTGTCTGTATTTTCACCTCTTACACAAATATGATTCATACCTACAATTAGCATACAATCAGCCTTCATAAAATCATTTTTATTTTCTTCATTCATATCATTTAACTACACAATAAACTCTGAATTTGATTTGTCATTTTATCAACCAGGACTAATCGATTTATGTTGAACCATCTGGCTTCCACAAAGAAGAAAGTGGAAGAAGCAGCCATGTTGTGATGCTGATGGATGGTCCATTTGTGGGTCCGACAGTGTGAATTCACTGAAGCTCTTGTGAACTTTACCACAGGGTTTGGGCTGGATTCAAGCTAGTGATTCTGCTAGTGTCTAGTTTTGTCAAATAAGGATGAGGGATTTCCTGGGGTGAAAAGTGTCAAAGTTAAGTTTGTTCACCTTTGACCTCCAAGTTCAGCCAATCATTAGTGACTGTCCTCTGCTTGTCCACGGATTCAAACACATCAAATAATGTGAACACGAAAATGTGTTACATCTCTCTGAAGCAGAGACGGACAGGCTGCCATATGACTGCATTCACAATAAAACAGCATAAGTTTGAAGTGGAAGGAGTGAGCAAAGCCCACACTCAGCACAAAGTTTTAACAAGGAACAAGAATATGTTGAAGAGACTAAAGCTGTGTTCGGAATAACTACTATTCATTCTAATTATGATGTCAAATTGAGCAAGTAGTTTGTTTCAACCACATCTTATGTATACTGCATCATTCAACCGAAGCTGGCACATGCATCTATGAAGGGACAGTGCTGTTGTTAACGATACAGACATATTGCTTGAGTTGACTTAA